>NW_015169226.1:330832-379183 GCF_001447785.1 Gekko japonicus | reverse complement strand
GAGCCGCATAGGGTCCATTTGGCTCCGCGGGCGAGCCAAAATCAGCTCACCACCTAAACAAGGTCGGGGTGGGATATTCAGACGGGCTCTCAGGACATGGTGGTCCGACCATGGCACTGCCGAGGCAGTGATCCGGTCCACCAAAACTCCCGCTGCAAAGATCAAATCGAGCATGTGCCCAGCCCGATGCGTGGGGGCCGAGATGAACTGGGAGAGTCCCAGTGCCGCCATGGACGACACTAGGTCCATAGCCCGGCTGGAGGTCGCGTCCTCGGCATGGACGTTGAAGTCACCCAGGACAAGCAGTCTAGGGTGCTCCAGCGCCCAGCCTGATACGGCCTCCAGCAGGGATGGCAGGCTGTCGGCCGGAGCGTTAGGTGGACGGTACACCAGCCAAATAGCCAAACTCTCCTCAGCCTCCAGCAGCGTGCCGACACATTCAATGCCCGTGATCTCAACCTGCGGGAGCGCCCTGAAGGAGTAAGCCTCCCGAATGAAGAACGCCACTCCTCCCCCCCGCCCCCTAGTCCGGGATTGATGGAGCACCGAGAACCCTGGGTCCACTTGCTGTTCTTGTATGAAGTCCCGAAGGACTTCAACCTTGTTGTTAATCGACCTGGCGTTACACAACATCAATGCCGGAGGGGGGTTTCCAATCCTGGTCCCACTGCCAGTCACCCTCGGGATGGGTCGCAGGCTGGAAGGGCGCCGAGCCGCTCTGTTTCTCCGCGTCCTTCCCTTTACACTCTGCCGTGACCCACCGCCATACTTCCCTTTTCCCAAGAGCACTGGAATAAGTTGCCCCAACATTGAAAAACAGGCAGGCTCCGCGAAGCTTCAGGCCGCCAGCTAATAACGTTAAGCATTAACTAATCCAGTCCCTGCAATATAAAACAATTCCGTGCTATGTAGATAACAATTCCTTAATAATCCAATTTGGGGTACCACTCCCGTAGCTAACTAAAACCCCAACAATCATTTACTAACAACCACTCATGCACGCACTCACATATGCACTCATACAATACAACAGTAGGCCCAACATTCATCACGTTGTTGGCAGTTCTACACTTCCAGTTTTGGAGGGCTCCAGCAAACAGTTCTCCGTCGCGGCCGCCAGGAAACCCCGGCATGCCTCGGTTTGCTCTTCGCCCTTCTAGCTCACTGTATCGCAGTGATGCTTGGGCAGCCAATGTCAGTTCACAATTAGTCCTGTTCCATATGTCACTGCCAGTTCGGTATTTCTCGCGGACCGAAGGTCCCGGCCACAGATCATATGGCCTCGGAGCGTAAGGGGGGGGGCAGTGAAGAGCAAAAAAAGGGAGAGGGTTGATCCCGGCTCCCTCGCCGCCCGTCGACCACGTCCGCTCCACCAGCTCTCCAGCGCCCCAGTCTCCACAAAGCTTACAGAGGGGGGGAGGGGGGCAGGAAAGGTGGTAAGGGGGGAGGCACGATTCTGGCTCTCTCACCGCCAGTTGGCCCGCATCAAACCCGCCGGCTCTCTCACCGTCGGCAGGCTCCCCTAACGCTGTCTCCACCTCACCCGTCGCTGCGTCTTGCCTCTCTCACACAGCCCGACGCAGCGCTGCTGGTATCCGCAGCAATATGCCCCGACTCACTTGAGGGAGCGAGACACTTTGCGTCCCGGCGTGCTCTCACCGCGCCCAGGACGCCGCAAGACCCAGTCTCTCCAGCGGAGCGGCACACCCCGTGTCCCGGGCGAGCTCTCACCACGCCCGGAAAAAAGGAGCCAGTCTCTGGAGGAAAAAAGGGGGGAAAGGGCTCCACGCCCCAGGCAGGCCCCACAGTGCCCAGGAGCCCGGCAAATCGCACCTCCGTTCTTCAGGTGACTCTCCCGTTAGTCCCGTTCAATCCTCCAATCCTTGTGGGGTTTCGCCGTGCAAAGTCCGACCGCGCAAGCCAAGCACAAGCCCGCAGCAACAAGCTGACTCGGCGTCTCCGCGGCTCCACAACTCGCCCAAACTTCTCCTCAATATCGCAATGTTGTGGCACTCAAGCCAAAGAGTTCTTCCTTCCACCTACTGTCGGTAAATTTCCCTCTAGTTGCAGTTTAATTAACACTAAATACAGAAGCTTAACGTACCTCGGGGGAGCTCAGCACCAGAGCGTCCACCCGGTCGCCATCTTGATAAGGTTATCATGTATATATCATATTAGTTCACTTCATCCAGGAAACTTTGGATTTGTTCATATATTACCCATTTAATTACCTTGTTCAGCCAACCCAGGAGAAGCAGGTGGAGCGCCCGACCGCCCAGGGAAGCGAGCAGCCAGCCTGCCTGCCTGCCTCTGCTCCCGGCGAGCGAGGGCAAGGCGCTTTGTTCCATAAGACGCACACACTTTTCCCCACACTTTTTTTGGGGGGGGAAGTGCGTCGTATGGAGCGAAAAATACGGTACTTAACCAGTTTTTAATCCACGAGAGGATTTGTCCTCTTATCACATGACTGTTTTTTTTCCTTTCAATAATCTATTAGTTTTTAGACAGACAAAAATAAACAAGGACATGTAAATATTAAGGCACATCACAACATTCAGGTTTGGATTAATAGATTAGCTGTAAATTATCCAATCAAAGATGAAGTTACTTATATATTTGATATCATATCATATTAATCTTTTCCAATCTTATATCTAATATCACGTATTACAAGACCCTATAGATTACTCTAACAACTAAATTTATAGTAGGTCAAATTTACAATTCCTATAGTATCAAAAATGTTCGTGATACACAGCCTTGACACTAGTATCGCTATTCTACTTGTTTGAGTAACTAATATTCTATTCGCTATTTGAACTAGTACAAAAAATATCAATTTTAAATTAATGTTAACTTTAAAGATCAAAGGCAACAAACAAAGGTTTATGTCTCTTTCATAGTTCTCTAGCTTCTAACATTCAACGCGACATTTATTAATAGTTGTTGTTTTAACTGGAAATATAGTTTACACCGCTAACCAGCCCTTAATATGAAGTACAGATTTTGGAACCATGTTATTGATGTTATCATAGTTACTTCATCTGATTACAACAACATTAATACCCTTCTTATATTTCTATTCAAATACCTCATTTCTTATTACTAATTTAATTTCAATTTATTCTAAAGATATAGAACTTGGAAACATCTTGTTATTTATTTTTAATAGTCAAAGGGGAAATGGTGTTCTAACAAGATATCTGATTTGAACTGCTGAACTACTGACCTTCCACAGCCTGCAGTTCAGCGTCTTAACCACTTGAGCCACTGCAGCTCCTTATCTGACTACACAAACCTAATATTCATATCTTAACTAATCTAAATACTACTTTATATCCCCCCTCTCACCTATTCTAAGAAATACCCATTAAAGATTTAAAAAATAAAATAAAGCAAAACAAACATAACCATAGAGATAAGAATACTCTACCAACAGGTTGTAAATTTACAAATTGTCCATTATTCCTTCACAGTAACAGGGTCCTTTTTTTTTTAACTTAAGCCGTTTCTACCCAAAAATAAAGAACTACCACCAAAAACACAGCTTTTGTTTCTTCCTTCCCCCCTCTTTCTAGAGCCTCCTTTTTCTTTTCAATTTCATTCAAATGTCTTGAAACTTTATATTCATGAGGTTCCTTTTCTAATTCAATTCTTCTGTCTTCCAAAAAGCCAACCTTCAATTTTTTTAAATTTAAGTCTCTTTGACAACTTCTTTCCTCCTTTTCTTTTTTCATCTTTTTCTTTTTTACACATGGTCTTTTTGTTACTTCCTTTTCTGTTATACAAAGTGTTGGTTCTTTTAAACAATGTCTCATGTCACTGCCTATTTCTTGGTCTTCTTTTTCCACTAAAATCAGGTGATTTTTAAGCAGTTCCTTTGCCCTTTCCCGTGAACAATCTCGTCCCCCTGCAAGCCCTTGAGTATCTTGAGTTTGGTCTCCATTTTTACTTTTATCTTGGCTTGCATTTTGGTAGCTTTCCACAAGATTACTACAGGCAGTTTTAACTGCCTGGGTAATTTCTCTCACCAAGAAGTTTTGAAATTGTTCCCAGGTGAGGGTTTCAACTATTGTATCTTTCTCAGCTGCTCCCAATTCCATAGCTCCATATACTTGTAAACAAAGTTTCAATTTTCCAAAGTCATTTTATATAATTCTTTTAACTTATTGCTTTGTTGCTTTCCATCAATTTCTATTCATAACAAACAATTGCAGTTCATACAGGACAAAAAAGTTTTTCTTATCCCCGCCATTTTATAACAAATTTCATTCCAGGTCATTTCGCGGCCGCTTTCTCATGATTGGAAATATCTGCTGGGGGCATTAAGATCCAAAATTCTTCAACCTTCTCTTGTTTCTATGTGTATAAATCTCTTCTGCGATGTGCTAATAGTGCTCTCCTCAATTGTAAGTCTCACAAAAATTTAAACGCGGATGGTTGCGGTTTGTTGGAACATGGCGCCCATGTTCCATCCGTAGAACGCTCCCGCCTCAGAGCAGTCACGGACACCCCCCGCTTGCCAATATATGGGAGGGGCCGCGATAAAGCCCCCTGCCCTAGACCTCTCTCCGGGAGGTCTAACGAAGCCCACCCGATGACTGGGGGACTCCAAAAAGAGCGTAAAAGGAATCAGGCATCTCCAAGCGACCGAGAATCCGCCCGTCGCCGCGCCATACCCGGAAGTCAATTCTTATCACATGACTGTTGAGTTTACTTATGAGCCTTGATGAGGAACTTTATCAAAAGCTTTCTGGAAGTTTAGTTAAACAACATCTACTGGGTCACCCTTGTCCACATGTTTGTTTAGAACTCTAAAAGGTTAGTTAGACAAAATCTCCATCAATAGCTTTTGTTCATCAATGTGTCTACTAACTATAACTTTAATAACAGATTCCACCAACTTACCTGGGATTGACGTTAGACTGACTGGCCTGTAATTTGTTGGATCTCCTCTGGAATCTTTTTTAAAGATGGAGGTTAAAATTGGCTACCTTCTAGTCCATGGGAATGGAGGCAGAGTTTAGTGATAGGTTGCATATTTTTGTCAGGAGATCCACAAGTTCATATTTGAGTTCTTTCAGAACTCTTGGATGTATGCCATCTGGGCCTGGGGATTTGTCAGTTTTTTAATTTGTCCATCAGTTGTAGGACCTCTTCTCTCATCACCTCAATCTGACTCAGGTCTTTCAAACCCCCCCCCCCCAGCATTTCTGGAGTGGGCTAGCACTTGACCATCTGAAGCAGCTGCATTGACTTACACTGTGCAGGTGTAAAGTATTGTGGCAAAGTATTGTTTTCCCCCCACCACAGAGTATGCTTTTAAAACAAGCTTTAGCCTATATCTTATTGGATTTGTCCGTGCCTTCCTCCACTGTTGCTCTAGCCATCTTCCCTGTCTCTTGATTGCCTGTAGCCCCTTAGTAAAGCAAGGGTTAGAAAGTCGGCTGCTTAGTGGGCTTGGCTTAGTGGGCTGCTAGGACCCATCGTGTCAACTACTCGGAAACAAGCTTTAGCCTATATCTTATTGGATTTGTCCGTGCCTTCCTCCACTGTTGCTCTAGCCATCTTCCTTGTCTCTTGATTGCCTGTAGCCCCTTAGTAAAGCAAGGGTTAGAAAGTCGGCTGCTAACTCACCTTAGAGGGAACACTGGCTAGGACCCATCGTGTCAACTACTCGGGCCATTTCCTCATTCCAGAGGTAAACCAGGGCATCAACAGAGAACTCCCCTAGAGCTGTCAGAAAGCCATTTGTGTCCATGTGGCTCCAGGGGTGAATCCCCTATGCTCCTATGCTTTACCCTGCAGAGTTTTGGTGTCTCTGTAAATGTAACCCCATGGCAAAGGAATCATCATCACTTCCTTTACCTTCAGTTAAGCTCCTTTTTGCCCTTAACAGGTTGAGAGTGTGACCTGCACAGTGTGTGAGACTAGTTATCTACTGAGACAGATCCATGGTTGTCAGGGATGCCATGAAATCATGAGCTGCTCCTAGTAAGAAAGCCTTAGCATGAATGTTGAAATCCTGCGAGTCAACCAGTGTAGGGGTCTTAAACACCCTCCCAAGACTACCTCCATCAGCTTAGGCAGGCAGTGGAGCAGCATAGGCAGGCAATGGAGCAGCACATTTGGAGGTATGCAAGCAGCATCTCTCTCCTGTCTCACAGTCTCGGTATTTGGTACACTGCGCCAGAACTGGAATTGTACTGGAGAAGGCATCAGGCTGATGAGTCCCTGTAGGCTATAGCGACACCACTTGCCTGCCTGCCCAGCCTATGCTGCTATGTCACTCAGTACCCTAGGATACACAAATGGGAGAGGGTAACCCCTCCCTTAACCAAACCTTGATTATACATGCTAGCTCAGCCTTCTCATCCAAAATTAAATCCTGGATGGCTGCTGTTTTTCTTGTGACTGACCTGGCATTTAACAGCAAGATTTTATAGCTGTGTGGGCTATTGATATGATTACCAGCACCACCCCATCTGGAAGAACAACTGGAAAAGACAGCAGTCCACAAATATTTGTTGTCCCTTCCCTGAACCTAGCTTGTTCTTTTCCTCTCCCAGTCATATCTCCCCCTACCCTCTGCACTGTTAATTGTGGAACTATCCCCCCATGCCATGCTGCTGTTCTCCAAGCAGTAGGTGAGACAACAGAAAACAAGGGACAATAAGAGCACAAGAGTACCCCCCCCAAACAGAAGTAGACTGCCTCTCACTTGGGGAAGAACAAACAGATTGGCACACCTCACTGGCTTGTTGTGTCTGTGAAAGCGTGTTTACCCATGTCACCCACACTCTCCCCTCAGTTCGTGTGTGTCTCCTGAGTGTCGCCTCCTTACCAAAGGCAGAGGTGTAAGCTTGGAAATCACTAAGGCGCTGGCAGAGACATTCAAGGTCTCTCTCTTAAAATAAAACTTATCTTTATTAGAGAAAGACATTCAGAGATTTGCCTGGCAAGATGACTACACATTGATAGAATACATAGAAAAATACACATGCAGCGACGTTTCCCCCACCCCATGCATGCGCGAACGAGAGGCCTCTCGGTCTGACTCCTACCAAGAGTCAGCGAAAGTCTGTTGGATCTGACCAGTATTTATACCGAAGATCAAAGGGGTCCCTTAATAATCGGATTACAGTTGTAACTTAACACTTAGAAGTTGAAATTGTCTTGCAGGAAATTTGTTTCCCTTCCTTGGTCTTACACAACAAAAGTTCACATTCCACAGGATCAATACAGTGTCATTGTTTACTCCTGGTGTTTCCCAATCAGGGGAAATAAACTGTGCTTTGATGTTATCAGAGAGATGAAAGCAGGGTGTGTGTGTGAATTCTCTGTATTTCAGGAAGCTAGTCTTATGAATTGAAGTCTGCCAACCCAAATGGCCACACATTTTATTGCCTAGGAAATTGGTGTCTGTCACTTCCCAAGCTGGCTTTCCTGACCAGCTGCTTATTGTAAGTCTCACACCTGGGGCTGGGAATGGAATGTTTTACATCTTCAGTGAAAAAAAGGTCAAGCCTGTTTGCTAGCAAGGGCAGAGACAGATATACATGGATTTCATAAACTATTTGGTTCATTTTAAACCCCAAACCTTCCATATTTCTGAATTTTCTTACCACACACAACAAGAGTACCCCCCCAAACAGAAGTAGACTGCCTCTCACTTGGGGAAGAACAAACAGATTGGCACACCTCACTATCCTTCCTCCCAAACCAACAACTTGGACATCCCAATCTTCTGTCTACTTTCTGCCTCAGTGCAAGAGATGTTAAAGCAGCATTACGTGATCACTATTTCAAAACCCACTGTGTCAAGGATTCTTAATGTTCAAATAGCCAGGCCAAAAACCCTTTGGCTCTTACCCCTTGGCTCTCACCTCCCTTAAATAAGGGTACTAGGAAATGAGGCAGCCAAAGAAGGTGATCAGCAGTAAGTTGTTATAAGGTAGGTGATCAGCTCGGGTGCCCATACTCTTTCCCCTCCCTCACGATCATTAGGGTGTGCAGCAGAGTTCCCTCTTAACCCCCTCCCCCGAGCAGAGCAGTTCACATCCTGAGCAAAATATAACCTCTGTAATCTTAAAATGGGCAATGGGCAGTGCAAGACCCTGCATGGCTCCAGATTGCTGCTGAGCAGGGCTTCCTGTGTTAATGAGCAGCCGCTCACATGCACAGCTTAGAGGGAACAGTGGCCTGTCAGGCGCTTAAAGAGTCCCCACCCATTACTGAACTTTGCAGGTCCGTTCTTATGAGATGTTGGTGGTGTGACTGTTGCTGAGCACTCAGTCTGCAAAGGCTTCTGGCCACTGGGGAAATAGTTTTTTTGAATCGGCTGCTATAGGAGCCCATGCATTTTTTACCGATATTAGCAAAATTGCCTGAAAAAGCCTGTGCCAGTGTAGTTAAAATTGCATGAAGTGTATGGAGAGAGTTTTTCACATGGTTTGTAGTCTCAGCTGCAACATGAAAGCAACTTCTAAACTAAGCTGTTATATAGTAGCTAAGTTACTCACACACACACACACACACACACACACACAAACTAGGTCAATATTAGGCCATTTTCCTCCAAAGACTGTTTTTAAATTGTTAGGTAGCTAAGTTACTCACACACACACACACAAACTAGGTCAACATTAGGCCATTTTCCTCCAAAGACAGTTTTTAAATTGTTAACCTGTAACTGAAATATGCAAGCACACAACTCTTCATTCAAAATAAGTAACAATATATTAGTGCCCATTATTTGTGACCCTTTTTCGTTTTCAGTGTTGCAGGTAACATATACCGAATAGTTCAGATGACTGGGCCGGATGGACAAAAACTTCTGAAGCTGCTTCCAGTTTCTGAAACTTTGGGCAATGCTGCGCCTTCCATACATGCTCCTGTTGTGTCTGATAATACAAACGTCAATGCCTCTGTTTCTGGCCTTGTTTCTTTGAAGACTATGTTCACAAAGACCACGACTGTGTTCTCAAATACTACAGCATCTCCACTTGTTAATATCCCTGCACTTCTGACAGGAGCTCCTGGAAACTTAATTCTCCAAAATAAGTTGGATAAAGTGGAACTAGTGAAAGTAACCCACGTTGTTAATGAGAATCGGACTATAACAAGCTCCTCAGCCATTCAGAATAATTATGTTTCAACTGATAAATTATCCTTTCAAAAGGATGTGGCCTCAATGTCATCAGTCAATAGCGATGCTTTAATGAATACCAAAAATCTTCCAGTTGTGAACTCTTCAGTACTGCCTTCTGGGCATCACCTACAAATACCTGCTTATGCAGAAGTGAAATCTGTTCCAGCATCTTGTTTGCCCCCAGCTATCCAACAGAAGATACTGGCAGTGGCAGTCACAAATGCCTCTGTGATACCCAAAGCTGCAAAACCACCAAATGTTATTTATGTATCACCAGTAAAAACAGTGAAAACACCTGTTTCCAAATGCTTGCAATATACTAATCCAACACCTGCTGCAGAAATAGCAAAACCTTTAGTACTGACATCTGCACAAACAGCAGTCAGTAGTTCTGTTCCAGATGCAGTATTACACAATAGCCAGGGACAAAGGGAGGCTCCTATGAAATGGGTTGTCCAAGAAAATCCACAGTCATCAGCATCTTGCCTTGTTCCTGTACGGTCATCAAATGACATGGTATCAAAAATGTTAAAAACTTTGGTTGATAGCAAGAATGTGAAAAACAATCCTGCTAGCGCTCTGCCTGCCTGTTCTAGCAGCCTGAGCGAAAGCCAAGCAAAATTGTCTCCTGTTAAAGATAATGCCCTGGTGATGTATAATGGGAAAGTCTATCTGCTGACAAGAAAAGGATCCACTACTGAGTCAGGCCCAGATGACAAGCAGGTATCAGCCACTGCTGACACAAACGTCAGAAAACACATATCACAGGTAACTAGTTCAGTTGGAGATAACACAATAACCAGTCAAGTTGTCAATCTAGTGTTGTCAAAAAATAAAGGGGTTGCACTTAGTGCAAAGGATCCAAAATCATGTGAGAATGTTCCGCTACCTCTGTGGTCCGAATGGAACAAGACCTTAAAAGTGGCACCTATTTTAACATCACCACGTGGGAATCTGCAAATAGGCTTTGTCAGCCAACAGGAGGCTGTGTCAGCGTCAGAAAATACTCCTGTTGGAATAAAAGTTGATAAAAGAGTGACAGAAAAAGATCTGAACGTCAACATCATACAGAAAACTCTTTCTCCTAAGACTGTTGCTTTACACTCATCTACATCTGATGTTTCCAAAGATGAAGAACAAAAGGTAATTTTTATCTGCTGGAGAAAAATTTTAGTTTCGGTTGAAGACCAGATCTTTCTACCTCCCCATTCATACTATAGCCACTCAAAGCTGGTCCAGAGGACCAGGAAACCCGGGGAAGCAGCATGGGGTGTGGTACAAAGAAATGGACAGAAATAGTTCGTGCTCTTTCTGGTATGAATAGAAATACCAAAGTGTCAGGCTGAAGACTACAAGTTTGTTGTCAGTATTCTGTCAATATAAAGATTGTGACACTAAAAAAAAATCACTAATAATTTTGGTTCGTAGTTGGCTACCAAAGAATATTTTTCTTATGCTAACTAGCAGAGCTAGTGAGAGTCACAAAAGAAATCCGTGCAATTGGAAGTGCTGCTTTAGAAGCCTTTTCTAGCTAAAATGGTACATAAATTCAGCAAATTAATAAAACCCAAACCACCCTTTTGACATTTTAATCTTTTGGCCAAGAAACACTTTTTGTTATATGGATAGGAAGTCGATATGGTCCATCATCCTATGCTTTCTTAGCATTTTGTTTTACATGTCTGTTTTCTAGTTTTTTGAGAAGTATTTCTGGGCCCTGTACAGGACAGTTCTCATGTGCTCCTTTTCCTTGGAATCTGAGATCTGCTTTAGCATGGTGAGATCTGCTTTAGCATCTGTAGGAGTGAAGAAGTGAGCAGAGAAGCCCACAAGTGAACTTAAGTTCACTGCTGAATCAGACCAGTGGTTCATCTTGTCCATCATGTTGTTTTACACAGTGCTTAAGCAGTTGCTCAGAGAGTCAGACACACAGAGCAAGGAGGCTGAGGCCCTCCCTTTTTGCTGCTTCCCAGCACTTGTATTCATGTTTTCCACTAGAGGTGTGTACACCCATAGGGTATAATGGAGAATCGAACTAGGGGTACCTGGGGCACTGGCTGGGGGGCTGTTTATTTCAGCAGAGGTCTTTTCCTTGGAATCTGAGATCTGCTTTAGCATGGTGAGATCTGCTTTAGCATCTGTAGGAGTGAAGAAGTGAGCAGAGAAGCCCACAAGTGAACTTAAGTTCACTGCTGAATCAGACCAGTGGTTCATCTTGTCCATCATGTTGTTTTACACAGTGCTTAAGCAGTTGCTCAGAGAGTCAGACACACAGAGCAAGGAGGCTGAGGCCCTCCCTTTTTGCTGCTTCCCAGCACTTGTATTCATGTTTTCCACTCGAGGTGTGGAAATCAGTATTTTTCGGGTTTGGGTATACTGAACCAAAAAAAAATTGGTATTTCCCAATATTCCCGAATCCCAATACTGGTGTGGTATTGGGATTCAGGAAATATTTGGAATTGCTGACATTTTCCAGCTACATTATATCCTATGGGGACCATTACAGTCAATGGTCACCATAGGGTATCATGGAGAATTGAACTGGGGGTACCTGGGGCTCTGGTGGGGGGCTGTTTATTTCAGCAGAAGTACCAAGTTTGCAGCATAGCTGCTGATGCCTCTTCTCATAAACCCCCTTAAATTTCAAAAAAATTGTACCAGCCCAGAAGAAGGCAACCCCATCATCCATTCTTTCCAATGGAAGGTGGGGAGGTCTCTTGCCATTACATGCAGACCTGGTTGGGAGGCTTCCTCTGCCTAGGGCTTTAAACTGTGGGACAGGAGGAACTGGCCCCAGGATCTGTGTGAGGCAGGGAGGTCTTGTTACCACATGCAGACATGGCTGGGAGGCTTCTCCTGCCTGGCACTTTAAACCACGGGGCAGGAGGAGCTGGCCCCAGGATATGTGTGCAGCAGGGAGTCTATCGCTGCCGTACACAGACCTGGCTGTGAAGCTTCTCCTGCTCCACAGTGACGTCTAAGCTGTGGAGTCTTCTGAGCAAAAATTCTACTTTGTGAGCTACTGGCATTAAAGTTGTGAGTGAGCAATTTGGTTTGCTCTGGAGCCATCCTTCCTGAACTAAGACAAAACACTAAGGCTAAAAAACTGTGAGCTAGCTCACACTAACTCAGCTTAGAGGGAACACTGGTGGGGCGGTCTCTCCCCCTGCACACAGACCTGGCATTAGGAGCCCACCAGCTGAGGAGGTGCAGAGATCTCAGCTCCCGCTGCCCCAGCTGATCCTCTCCTTGGTATAGCTAACCCAAATAAAAGCCAAAAGAATCGACTTTTAATCGGGCTCTGCCATATCAGTAGCTGAAGCAGATCCTTTGATCTGTTTTGACTGAATTAATTTATTCAGTTTAGTTTGTGCCAAAAGCACACCCCTATTTTCCACTCATGTAAAAAAATAATAAACCTCTGTATCTCCCCTTAGTTGTCTTTTTCTAGACAAAAGCCCCAGACTCCCCGGAATGCTGGCTACTTCCCTGAAATTGTCTTTGCCTGGCCAATGCTTACCACTGTAGGGATGAAAATTCATGTGGGAATGCAGACTTCTCTTCTCCTCCCAGCATGGCAAGGAAGTCTATCAGTGCTTTATTACTTTCAGCTGGGTGTATTTTGTAGTATTAAAGTTCACTGGTCTTGTCTTATCAACCTCAAAACAAGATTATTCCCATATCACTACGATAAGGCCCACTATGAAAACAGGTTTTCAATTGAGCCCTCAAATAGTTCTGTTTGCATAGATTAAATAATTAAAAACAGCAAAATAGTTTAATTGGTAATAACATTGGTTTATTCTTACAGAAGGCTAATGTACTTTCTAAAATATTGTCAGGCCATAGGTTCCCATGGCTAAAATTACAGTAATTACATCCTGTTTCACTGCAAAGCACTCTGTTTATTTGGAAACAAGTTATTTTTCTGTAAGAAATAGTAAACTGAGTACCTTAGACCTATCACAAAAGAAGCAAAACAAAGCTATCCATAGTTAGTGTATGGTGGTTATATACAGACCTTCCCGGTTATGCAGATGTTACAACTTTGGAAATTCAGCATACACACCCTGAAAAAAATGGTCCTTGGACTGAGCATGCTGCAGGAGTCACAAAATATTTAGGAGCATTTTAAAAGAAGGGTAAAGTGAGAATTGACTGTTCAATTCTCAAAGCTTAGAGAATCCCAGATAGTATAAGGTACACATGTTTTCTTCCCCATCCTCACTCTAAATGTCCTATACCAGCAGAGAGAGAGAAAAATACCCTCTTCTCCATGCTAGGGTAAGGCTTAGTTTCCTGCTCACCTAACCCCAAATGTCAGCACTCCAGGGCAGTTAAAGTACATGCTGTCCTTTTGAATCTGGACATCAGAATTTCAGGATTGTAGTAGATAGCTTGATGAAAGGTCAACTCACTGTGTGGTGATGGTGAAAAAGCCCAATGCCACACTGGGGATTACTATCAAAGGAAAATAAGGCTGTCACGTCTCAGGTGGGGTGTCACCTGATGCTGCCACCACTCTGGTTTTAGGATACCTTGAGAAGGCCCAGAGCACCCTCCCAAGACTTTCAGACGTCCCTCGTTTGGCCAAAATAAGCGTGAGGACCAGGCAGAGTAAACAACATGGAAAAGGTTTATTTTTACAGGAGGTCAGCCCAATATGGGAAACAGGATGCAAGAACAATATCAGTAAGGGGGTGAAAAGAAAAGAAACCAAATGCCCTAAATCATCTAGACTTACTGTCCCTAGCTCACTGTCTCAAGTGGGCCTCAGTGTGCTCACCCTTCCTCTCAGGATGAGGGTCTCTTCCCTGCAGCAGCCTTCCTTCTGGCTCTGCTCTCTTGGAAGAAAGAACAGCTCTTTTTCTGTACCAGCTCTTTTATTATAAGTCCCCTTTCTCTATGATTGGCTAAAATTGGCACCAGAACCTCTCAGGGGCTTCTGGGAGTTCTAGGCCTAGCCTCCGCCCACTGCTACACAGGATCCCTGGGCCTGCTAGGCCTTGCTTGCACAGCCCAGATCATGACAAAGGCCAATGTTGTAGTGCTTCTGTAGATTTATACTGTGGCCTCATTTGGAATACTGTGTAGAGTTCTGGTTGCCATCTCCAAGAGAATGTAGGGGACCTGGGAAAAGTGCAGAAGAGAGCAATCAAAATGATTAAGTAGCTGACGCACCTGTCCTGTAAGGAAAGAGCAAAGAGCCTGGGGCTTCTCAGTTTAAAAAGAGGGCGAGTAATTATGCATTGAATGGAGAAAGTGGACAGAGGGAACTTTTCTTCCTCTCCCATAATCCTAGAATTTGGGGGCACCCAGTGAAGTTAATAGGCAACAGATTCAGGATGGACCAAAGGATGCACTTCTTTACTCCACTGATTAAATTGTGGAATTCATTGCCAGTGGACACAGTGATGAGCACAATCATAGATGGCCTGAAGAGGGAATTCGACCAATTCTTGGGGAATAGGTCAGTCTAAGGTAACTAAAAGGAACTTTTATATTCAGTGTCAGCAAACTTTTAAATATCAATGCTAGGAAGCAACATCAGGAGAAGGCCTTGCCTTATATACTGCTGTTGGCTGCTGTGTGAAACAGGATGCTTTACTAGTTGGATCACTGGTCTGATCTTGTGGGGTTCCTATGACTAGTGAAGTAGGAAGAAATTCATATATCTCCAGAGTTTGAGTCTTTTGTTATTATTGAGGTGTGTTTGTCTACAGTTGCTTATTAATTGCATCATTCTTTGTGGGCTCCTAACTTTAATTCTTTTATTAGGAAACTGCAGTACCTCAGAATGTTAGTTCTGCTTCCAGTAAGGGAGGGGCAACCAGAAACCTACTGAGATAATAATTTAAACATTCTGATATCCTGGCAAATGATTGCTAATATGTTGAATGCTTATTATTTCAGATTGAGAAGATAAACTCAACAGGAATGGCTATCAAACAAAGGAAAGTGCAACACAGAAAACAGTACACTGAGATCAGAAAGAAATTTGGTCTATTAAAAGAGGAGAGAGTATACCTCAGGAGACTACCTTTATTAAATTCTGTTATAAAAACAGAAGAAATAGAGTTGTCCAATAATGTACATACGAATGACTCTTGCAGATTGCTGCAGGCAATAACTGTGAAACCTGAGTCTGAAGAAGAGGAAATGGTATCTGAAATATTTATGTATATCATATTTATATTATATTGGTAGCCTTCATCTGTATTGTAATGTATAAAGGACTGTGAAGCCTTAGGCAACGGATTGGCAGAACTGTTGTAATGTCATGAAATGTTCGCAGTTCTGACTGCTGATCAAGCAAATGAAATTGTGTGAAGAGAGCATGAGAAAAGCCTCCAATAGGGCATAGGCGCTGGCAGAGTTGTGAGTAAATAGGATGAGAACTGGAAAACCCGAGTGGAAGAGGTGACTGAAAGGACGAGGAAAGAACTCATGAGGCAAGGTCACTGGAGGAAGGAAGCACAGGGTAAATGGTGGACTAAGAAGCAGGAACCTGATAGAGGAATAGGTGGAGTAAATAGAGGACTGATAAAGAAATACAGAGGGAAGGAAGAGCTAATGAGAGAGGGAGATGGGAGAACATGGGCACTGAAACTTTGCCAGGCTCACAGGAAATATATTATCTTTGGAAATACTTTCACTTTAAACTTGGAGGTAAAGAACATGAAAGTTTAATAGGTTTTGGAAGTGCGTGGATGTCCATGATGATCCATTTCTAAAAATATAGATTGGTGGGGCATGTTTTTTGAAGTTATACAGGTATTCTGAATTTCAGGCCTGTCTTTTCCCATGATTGTTGATAGAGGCTGTAGAAATCTCTGTGATCCCAAGGCAAAGAACTCATTGATGGCCAGTGAAGTAATTAGAGTAGCTACAGCTCTGAACATGACAGCTGACTAATTTTCTATAAATCAGCGTTCCTAAACAAAGGGTTGGGTCTAGTCAGTTTCTTGCCTTCCTTACTACAGCCTCATGCTGAATGGCCTTTGTTCATGCAGATCCTGTGACACTTAGCATAGCCTTTTGAGTGATCAAAAGGGACTCCTCCCATTTTCACTGACAGAAAACCTGATAGGAGCCAACCCAATGACGCATCAGTTCAGCAAATGGATGGGTGGGGTGTTGTTAACTTTAGGATTCATTTATCCTGCTGTTAAAATATGCCATCAAATTCTTTTTCTTCTTGACACACAGGTACTTGGGAAGCAGGACTCAAACATGAAGAGGAATGCAGAACTACCTGAGCCAGTGCTAGAAAATGCAAAGAGGAGGAAAACCTTGGGTCCAAGTTTAGACCATGATAACCCTTCTTCAGTGATGGATAACCTAGTTAGCTTTTGCGGACAATTTTTGTCACAGCAAGAAAATCCTACAGTCTCATTGCTGTGTTCTTCGAATGGGGGTTCTGACCCAAATACTTGTATGCAAAGTAGTGAAGACAGTGAGGTTTTGTGTCCTACTTCACATGGCATTACAAATGAAACACCTTTTAGTGCCAGTTCTCTTGGAGAAGACTGTTTTCTGTTTAGTCCTCCAGACTTAGAAGAAACGATAAAAGATGAAAAAATAGAAAGACTTAAACTCCTTCTGAAGAAACACGAGGCAGCACTGGAAGACGTGTGCAAGAAACAGGAGACCTGACAAAATGAGGACATAGTACAGAAATGTAATTGAAAAGAGTAATTGTTTGTGAAATGGAATACAAATGGTCGCATAAATAGGATGAATATAGTTCCTTTTAAAATTTGATGATAAACCTCAAACCTGTAGAATAACTGGTATGCTACTTTTACAATGTTTTATATTATAAATTTAATTTGTTCTAAGAAACAACTGTATTTCTACTTTCTCTGAAACAAATAGAATGCATTAAGAAATCTCACCATCATTTTCCCCTTAAAGCTTTAAAGTGTATTTCCCTGTAAATCTGAAGCCTGTTCATCTAGGTTGGAATATTTTATTATTTGAGGATGAAAATAAATTCACAGACATGTCTTGCATTAGTGGAAGGTATCACTGGCATCTAATCCTGTTTCTTTCCTTATATGAAGCTGCTTTTAACTGTTCAATATAGAATGACATTTGGATATTTCTTAAAACACAGTAGCGTAGTCATCCAGTATAATTGTTTGTCTGATTAGTGTTCAGTATTTGAAGCAGATATTTTATGCATATTTTTACTATTCAGTATTCATCTCTGTCTTGAACTCTATGTATTTTCAATAGAATTTGATAATTCCAGAGATAATTTGATAATTCCAGAGAGGTAGGCATTAAGACAGACTACTCTGAGATTCCGGCTTATGCAGGAGACCATGTCAGACAAAGAGCTTTGGGATAGAGATGTTTAAAAACAGATAGGGGCTTTAGATGCATAGGAAATTTGAGCAGTTCACCTGCAGGAAATTTTCAGTAAATGTCTTGGAGTATTCCAGAACAGGAAGCAGTCCCTGCAGCTGTTCAGATTTCCTTGATATTGGCAGTGCCATAATTCTTTGAAATGCATTAAAGTTGTTTTCTTAGCTGCTCCATTCTTAGCTGACAAAGCATGCATCCTGTCAGTCTTTGTGTGGAATTTGGAAGAGTTCTTGTCTCAGAAGTCAAAGAAGATTCTGGCTAACATGTCTGATTAAAAAATTATATATACTGAACTTCTCCTATGATGGAAATAGAAGAGTTGGTTTTCATACCCCCATTCATTACCTTCCCTACAACAGACACCCTGTGAGGTAGGTGGGGCTGAGAAAGCTGTGACTGACCCAAGGTCACCCAGCTGGCTTCATGTGGAGGAGTGGGGAATCAAACCTGGTTCTCCAGATTACAGTCTGCTGCTTTTAACCACTATACTAAATTGTTTTCCAGAGCTGAATAACACCTGGATTTTGTCCATGTCTGTAGAAGATGAAATAATGAAATTGTTATGAGAGAAAAAACAGCATCTATGTTTTGAGAAAGGAGAAAGTGTTCAGCAAGATGACCTGAAGAGAAGATTCCTGTTTGTTTCAGAAAAGTGAGCAAGAGTCAGTGCATCTGTGAAAAAGAAGCTTTCAATGAAAAGTAAATCCTGCTGACTGAAGATCTGTAAAAGAAAACCACATATTGAAGAATTAGCCCTGGAGTGAAACCCTATCAATGTGTTGAATGTGAAAAGAGTTTCAAGTAGACTTCAGAAATGATGAAACTCCAAGTAACATAACAGTCCTCACCCATTATTTTTATGAACGGGCTCGTTCTGGTGCTAAAATAGTACAAGTTTATTGTCTGGGATAGGTAATCATAGCGCAGCCACAACAGAGAGGAAGATGTAGCATTTTAATGACTTGGGGAAACCCAGACGGGGGCAGTAAAGCATCCTCTTGCGATCACTTCTCTGCTGGGAGATCCTGCTTTTGCCTCTAAGGCCTCAACACCCAAAGTGCGCAAACCCAAATGAGGGGTGCAGTCAGCAAGCCTCTGATCTATAACTGGTAATATTGGCGAATTGGGTTGTGATGGGAACTAGAGAGAAAGCCCCCCACTCCACCCTCAACTGGGGTGACTCCCAGTCTACAGTCCAAGATACACGGACATGCAACTGTGTATGCCCTTGTTCCAGTCTTTTTCTGGCTCTGCCTGCTCTAGTTTTTGGTAATGTAATCAAGTCCTGGAACTTCAAGGCAATGAACCCCCCGGAGGTGTGCAGAGGAATGGATGATGTTCAGGTAAAACGATAAGGACTGGGTTATGTTCAGCAAAGAAGCACTGTTTTATTTGTTTTCACTAGCTAAACCTGCCATAGTTCCCTTTTCTGTGTTTGCTACCTTTCTGTGCTTCCTGTTTAACTCGATGTTATTGAAATAAAACTCATAGAAACTGAAGTGCCCGATCCTTGGAGGTGAAGGATCCCTTTAGAATAAATGTCAGCCCACCTACACCCAGAGATCACTCAAGCTATGTGAGGACGTAAGCCAGGGTTGGGGGAGAGCTAAGGCTGGGAAGGGTGAGGTCGAAATCATTTCTCATGCATACACCCCCAGCTGAGGTGGACCAAATACTATGGCTTGGATCTAGCAGTGCACAAGTGGAAACAACTCTACTTTGAGATTTTCAGGGTATAAGCTTTCGAGAGTCAAATCTACCTTCGTTAGATACAAGTTTGAATGGAGATCTCTGGTCCTTGTATCCTAGTCAGAAGACGGGAGTGGCGGAGTCAAATCTAGCTGTTCTACTGCAGACCAATGTGGCTACCCTCGGAAATGATCATAAATGGATTTCGTATAGTACTTCTTGTGCAAGACTTAGCACTTTCTTCCCTATCTGTTATAATGGCCAGGGGCTGGTTTAACAAGATCTTGTGCAAGCAGAAATGTAAGTGGGAATATAACAAGTCTGACAGTACAAATGGCTGCTGCAGTCTTTTTGGTGCATTTTTTATTTGTACAAGAGCTTAAGCACAATTGGAAAACTTGTACTGCATCCAGTCCTGTCGCTTTCAGTATTACACTGAATTCCAATCGCTGGAACTTCCTGAGTGGTGGCCTCTCCCTGGTTCTTATCCAATTTCAATGGAAGAAGCCAAATTGGATAGAGTTTTCCCCATGAATCCTGTCTCTTGGAAAATTAGCGCAAGTGCCGAGCTTGGCAGTGGCAGGCAAATATTGACTATGACAAATACCGTTGCTTTTGACCTTGTATCCCATTTTTCTTTTTCAGAAAAAAACAGCCATAGTGGCTTATGTTCATTTAGAATCAGTAAAGTTTCAGCAATGAAAACAAGGACTAGATAAAATTTCAGTCTCAGGTAAGCAGTTATAAATATATCAGCACAAGATTTAAAAATTGCTCTCACCAAAGGCCCCCTCAAAACACCACCTTACTAAAGTTTTTTCCGGGAGCAAATCCAGAAGTGATCTTGAACTGCCAACAGTCTGTTAGGAAAACTGCAACCGTGACCAGGACAGCTTGCAGAAATGTTTCCAAATTGGTTTTACTTATGATCCATTACTAAGTTTATATATCCAGTTTTAGGGGTTAAATTTGAGAAGCTGGGAGACCTCTGAATGGATCTCAGAATTATTAAAAGAAATGGCTGTGTAGATGGCCTGATTTGGATCAGAAGGGAGCTTTACCCTTCCTGTGATGTTTGCCAGTCAGAATTCAACACACTTGTATTGCAATAAGCCCGGGAAGGAAAGAAGTTCTCAGTGTGATCCTAAGCAGGTTCACTCAGAGTCCTACTGAAATCTATGGGGCTTGCTCCCAGGATAGTAGGATTGTACTGCCTGCCTCTCCTTTCCAGGCCTAATAACAGCATGTATGGCAGTAGTGGTTTTGATAGGCAAATAGACACATAGGAGGTACAAAGGATTAAAGCCCTTCCCCCCCCCCTCCACCTGAATCAGGGTTTGAGGTAATACCATTTCCCATTAAAAATGCTGGGGAGCTGAGGTGATGTATTTCCTGACATGTAGTTTGCCTCTCAATGAAAATCCAAACAGTGCAATCTTACTATGGATGCCTTTTGTCATGGCACTTGCTGATCCAGTCTCTCTTATACACAGACATGCAAAACGGAGCACTAGTGTGCTGTCCAATTTTATCTTAAAGTATCATTCAAAATTATTTGTTTTTGTCTAAACTCATAATAAATTGAAATGTACAATTTAATTCTGAGCTCTTCCTTTTTACAAGAAAGCCAAGCAATATATCAAAAGCTGTGATGTTTTAGACCCCAGACATCGCATCTCTTGGATGCCTTAAAGAAAAACAAAACTGAAGTCCAACGACACCTTAACGACCAACAACATTTATTTCAAAGCAAGGTTTGAGTCCAGTGGCTTATTTAACACAAAGTTTTATTCTGGGTATAAGCTTTTGAGTACATGCACACAAAAGCTTATACCCAGAATAAAACCTTGTTAGTCTTAAAGGTGCTACTGGTCTCAAACTTTCTTCTGATGCTTCATCCCAAAACAGATATTCATCTGAATATTTATTCCAGTATGAGCTTTCATGAGTTAAAGCTGACTTCATTAGCTAGAGTGGAAAGAAAATTGTTTGCCTTATTTTAAGAATGTTGCAGGAAGGCAGGGAAAGGAGTTGAGTAAAGAGAGACCTGGTATAAATCCAGTATGACCCCTTAGTTATAATGGATAAGAGAGGTCAGAGATTCTAGACACTCGGGCAATGAAAATGAAAGTGCCGCATGACTGAGTGAGCTCCCATCCAGCTCCTGCCAACCTAGCAGTTCGAAAGCAAGAAATTGCAAGTAGATAAATACCTTCGGTGGGAAGGTAACGGCGTTCTGTGTGCCTTGGCGTCTAGTCACGCTGGCCACATGACCACAGAAATGTCTTTGGGCAGTGCTGGCTCATAGGCTTGAAAACGGAGATGAGCACCGCTTCCCTAGAGTCGGATTTGACTGGCTTTCGAGCAAGTGAAACCTTTACCTTTACTACTAAAGGGATATGATATGATACAACATGTTAACAGTCAGGAGACATGGTGTGATTGATCCACCTAACTATGCCTGGTTACGGAGATGGTTGGAGAGGAGGTGTTGCCATCATCCTTGGTGAGTCCTTCAACTTCTGCAGGCTTCCAGTACACAAACTAGCTGGCATTCAGCATATGCTCCCTATGTTAGGAACTAAGACAAATCAGGCATTCTGCTTGTTTACCAACCACCTAGTTCCCCAGTGGTCACCCTCTTGGACTTGGTGGCGGTTCTCTCAGATGTGGCAGTGAAGGCACCCGGTCTTCATCATTCATGCTGATGGCTCTTCTCCAGGGCTGGCCCAAGATTATATAGCCTCTTTGACTGCCCAGGGCCTCTCTCAAATTGTGATGGGTCCAACACATGAAAAAGGCTACACCATGCACTTAGTATTTTACACTGAGCTTCTGAGGGGAAATCTTGCTTCAGGGTTAAAGATTAAGCCAGGACTATGGTCTGACCATTATCTGTTGAAGGCAAGGATTAATACAACACTGACAGCCCATTATCTATTGAAGGCAAGGATGAGTATGACACCAACATGCCACAAAAAGGACCCCCCAGTTGAAATAGTCCATGGAGGTTCATGGAGCCTCCTGGACTCTGAAATGCTCTGGGAGATTTTGAGATTCCAACACTTGACTTATGGAGGCTGCAGTGGGAGCTTGGAATGTGATGACCTCTGTCCTTGGGGAGAAAGCCAGTCCCATTACCTGCTGCAGAACTGGGTGATCTGAAGAGGGCTGAAAGACATCTGTAAAGACACTGATGGAAAACTTGCACTGAATCCAACAGAAGATGCTATAGAGTCCACTGGAAAATTCATGAAGTGGCAGTGATAGCAGCAAAGAAATGTAATTTCTCTGCAATCCTTGCATCAGCTAGGTCACAATCTTCCCAGCTGTTTAGGGTATCTCATCACCTGCTGACTGTTCATCTGAACCTTTACCAGTTTGGTGTAGTGGTAAGTGCGCGGACTCTAATCTGGGAGAACCGGGTTTGATTCCCCACTCCTCCACTTGCACCTGCTGATGTGACCTTGGGTCAGCCACAAGCTCTGGCACAGCTGTCCTTGAAAAAGAGCAGTTTGTGTCAGAGCTCTCTCAGCCCCACCCACCTCACAGGGTGTCTGTTGTGGGGAGGGGAAGGGAAAGGAGTTTGTAAGCCGCTCTGGGACTCCAAGTGAAGGGCGGGGTATAAATCCAATCTCTTTACTGTTTCCTGAACTAACAATTAGCTGTGAGACCTTTGCAAAGTACTTTGCCGATAAAACAACATGAGTACTACCTGGATGCTGCCTGTAAGACCAGACTACGCAAAAATATAAGAATAATTTATCAAGTTGTCGCATATAATCCACAATATCACAGTAAGAACCACTGCTAACCAGACAAAAGATAACAGTCTCTAATTGTTAACTAATAAAAATCCCCAGGGTTATATCCGTCGAGACTTCTTCCAAGCCTGTTCTCTGCACACACAGAATTGTCAGCTGAGACAATTCTGTTTAAGCTTGCTGCACTGTGATGAGGGGGTTTTATCTGCTGAAACAGTCCTCTTTATCAGCTGAGACTGTTCTGCATAGTTGTTGTCATTTTCATAGTGAGTCTTTGATGTATACGCCTACACTGTGAACCCTTACAGTTAAACTGTAAGACCAGACTGGCAGGAGAAATGCTTAATACATTGTGTGGTCTGCTTATGGAGCCCAGTTGCTGTGATGGATATTGACAGAATCCTGGGATCTATGAAGGCGAGCACGTGTACACTGGACCGTTGTCCATCCTGACTAATGAAATAATGTAAAAAACCACATAAATCCGTTCTTGATGGCGCGAATCATCCTGACTAATGAAATAATGTAAAAAACCACATAAATGAGTTCTTGATGACTACCATTAATACTAACCCAGGGCACTGTACCTCAGGCACTCAAACAGGTGGTCATCCATTCCCTACTTTAAAAACCATCCTTAGACAAAAATGATGTTGCTACTTATTGCTCAGTTTTTAATCTACCCTTTCTGGGCAAAGTGATTGAGAGAGAGCAGTAGCAGACCACCTCCTGGTCTTCCTAATTAACTCTTTTCAATCTGGTTTCAGGCAGGGCTGCAGGACAGATGGCTCTGGCGGCTTTAGTTGATTACCTCTGCCTAAATGTAGGCAAAGGTCATACTTCTTTGCAGCTCCTCCTGTGTCTCTCTGCAGCCTTTGATGCAGTAGATCATGCCACGTTACTGAGGTGTTTGGAGGCAGCAGTAGGTATTAGGGAATGTGCCTTCAACTGGTTTAAGGTTAGGAAGGCCCCCACTCTCCTGGCTTTCCACAAACTGTAAAATGGAGTTATTCAAGAGAACTTTTTTGCACATTTAGATAGGGCTATACTGTAATAAAATGGTTCAGAAAGTTGCACTGGTAAAGGGATAGGGACTACTGCGTTGCTGGCTATCACTGGTAAGTAAGTTGCACTGGTAAAGGGATAGGGACTGTGGCCTATACTACTGTGTTGCTGGCTATCACTGGTAAGAATGGTCCAGACTAAGTAGTTTCTACACATATCATGTTTAAATGCTTCTGCTCTGTTTCAGCTTTCTTTGAGATTCCTGTTTGTTTTCAGATTTCTGCAGTCGAAACCATATTATACTGTTCACTGGATATCCCATCCTGTTGATTATACTTGACTTACACCACGTAATCCACCTTGAGTCTCAGTGAGAAAGGCAGACTATAAATAATCTTAATTATAATAATAATAATAGCTGAAACACCTGTAAAAGTGGGTTAGGCAAATTCATGCTCTGCCAGCAGTTATTAACCAGAAAAGTTAGGTTCAAAACAGGTCCGCTCACAATGGCAGTCAATGAAGCGCAAAAGTGGGGAGATCCATTGGCTTTCACACCCTGCTTCTAGGCTTTCGATCTAGGAAACAGGATGCTGGACAAAGTGTACCTTAGGGATTCTTCCTCTGTAATATGAACACTTCTCAACAGTTCCAGGCCTTCTGCCCCAGTCACTAAATATATCTACACCAAAGGGTTTTATGTTTCTTGGGAAAGGTCCCTCTATAAACTTTAATAGTGCAGGACACAGAATTAATGCTGCCTGTTTCCAGACATGGGGCATGTGCTCTTTGCGGAAATCAATAGGGATTTTATTATTCTTTTCGGTGCTATGTGTTAACCTACGGTATCATTTGAACACAAGAACAATTAAAGCATACCAAGGTCAGTATCATCCACCATGGCTGGCAGCAGTTCCCCAAGGTCTCATGGAAAGCTTCCTGGCCCTTTTAACTGGAGACGCTGAGGACTGAACACTGAATCTTTTGCACTCAAAGCAAATGCTCCACCATCCATGCCCCCCCTGCCCACCTTGTGTAAGCAGAATTCATGGACCCAAGGCAATCAACTGTAACCAGTCCATTTATTATTCATTTTAACAAAAATCTAAAATATGCTGCAGTTAGCCACTGGCAACATTACTTTATGCTGTGAATTGCATTGTTTTGTGAGTTAATTAAATGCTTTTTTCACATAGATGACTGAAAATTTTCAGTCACATTCCTACATTAATCAGAGTATTTTCATATAAAATATATAACATGTCACATTAGTACTGCTTGCATTGAAGGCCCCAATCCTAAAAACCTTTACAGTCACCAGTCTAGTGAAAAGGGTACTTTCAGGCATCCCTTGGTTAGAGCCTGCTAGTTGCTGGTTAGGGCAGATATCAAAATTCCTGAGTCACTGGTGGTGAAAACACATCCTGTTATTTGTTCCTCATAAACTTCCTGAGATGGGTAGTTGTGATTCATCTGTTGTGAACTGTGGGTTTGTATAGTTAACACTGTGTCCATCCAGCTGCACTACTACATACAAGGTGATTTTCTGCAGTTAAAAAACAAGGAAAGAAAAAATGGAGAAAGGAAATATGAGTTGCCTTTACTACAGTGGAATTACTTCTCCATAGCAATATATGTCTTGCTTGTATGCAGAACAACATGCAGTCATGAACATGCACATCCTTTATCAGGTGAACATATAGGAGGGGGCATGCTGTCAAACTGAGGCTTCTTAGAGCATGTGCATGTGATGAAACGTGGGGGCACATGCAAGGTATGTACAATTTCTACACAATTTATATCCGTGGAGAAGACTAAACATTGCATTGAGGAAATAACCTCACCAGTAGCATTATATAGATCTAAACCACAAAAAATATTTAGAAATATTGTTTTAAGAAAGATCAGATGGGAAGCCGTGTTAGTCTGTCCGTAGCAGTAGAAAAGAGCAAGAGTCCAGTAGCACCTTAAAAACTAACAACGTTTGTGGCAGGATATGAGCTTTCATGACTCACTGCTCACTTCTTCAGATACCTGAAGAATTGAGCAGTGACTCACGAAAGCTCACACCCTGACACATATTTTGTTAATCTTTAAGGTGCTACTGGACTCTGGCTCTTTTCTACTGTTTTAAGAACGATTGGCTAGCAAACCCACACTAGATCTTTTTTCACAGGAAATAAGGGCAAATGCAAGGATCTACCCTTCAAAGGTAATCTCCTGGTGATGCACAGATTTGCATGGGGGGAATAGCACCTAGAATGTCTCACTAGCCCCAAAGTCACTTAACTTAAAAGATATTTAACAAAAAAGCTCCAATTTACCTGGAAGTCACGAATGTAAGTAAGAAAAAAGCTGACAAAAGAGAAAGCCAAAGACCATTCAGAGACTGTGCTCATGATGTGAAGACTGTATTCCTATGAAAAAACAGAAAAAAATCTATATAGTAAAGAGTGTTTTTCAGTGGTGGAAGTCTTTGTTCTGTACTTCAAAATAGGATTTGCTGTTCAGTTGACAAACTCATTGGGGACACATCTCTAAAAACAAAACAAAAAACATGAAGGAAGTTACTATAAAATACCTCAGAAAAGATCATTAGTATCACTGAAGAAAACAATCAGCATAGCCAACACAACAAGTGGCTAAATTTGCGGATGATACGAAGTTGTTCAGGGTGGTGAAAACCAGTGAGGATTGTGAGGCACTCCAAAAGGATCTGTCAAAGATGGGCGAGTGGGCGTCAACATGGCAAATGGGGTTCAATGTGGCCAAGTGCAAGGTGATGCACATTGGAGCCAAAAATCCTAAATATAAATACACGTTGATGGGGTCTGAACTGGCAGAGACTGATCAAGAGAGAGATCTTGGAGTTGTAGTAGATAACTCACTGAAAATGTCGAGACAGTGTGCGACTGCAATAAAGAAGGCCAATGCTATGCTGGGGATTATTAGGAAGGGTATTGTAAACAGATCAGCCAATATCATAATGCCGCTATATAAATCAATGGTGCGACCCCATCTGGAATACTGTGTGCAATTCTGGTCACCACACCTTAAAAAGGATATTATAGCTTTGGAAAAAGTGCAGAAAAGAGCAACTCGAATGATAAAAGGGTTGGAACACTTTCCCTATGAGGAAAGGTTAAGGCGCTTAGGGCTCTTTAGCTTGGAGAAACGACGACTGAGGGGTGACATGATTGAGGTTTATAAGATTATGCATGGGAAAGAGCAGGTAGAGAAAGAGGTACTTTTCTCCCTTTCTCACAATACAAGAACCCGTGGGCACTCCATGAAATTGCTGAGCGGTCGGGTTAGAACGGATAAAAGGAAGTACTTCTTCACCCAAAGAGTGATTAACACTTGGAATTCACTGCCACAGGAAGTGGTGGCGGCTACAAGCATGGACGGCTTCAAAAGGGAATTAGATAAGCATATGGAGCAGAGGTCCATCAGTGGCTATTAGCCACAAGGTATAGATAGGGACTCTGGGGCAAGTGATGCTCTGTCATCTTGGTGCTTGGGGGGGGGGTCAACAGTGGGAGGGCTTCTAATGTCCTGGCCCCACTGGTGGACCTCCTGATGGCACTGGTATTTCTGGCCACTGTGGGATACAGAGTGTTGGACTGGATGGCCCTTTGGCCTGATCCAACATTGGCATCTCTTATGTTCTTATGTAACACTGCTTAATGAGCTAACAAGGGCAGGATCCCCCCCCCCCAAGTTCATTTTCTACCAGAGACAACACACCATGATCACAACAGCAAGTCAGTTCCACTGAAAGAGCTGGTGGGTAGGATTCGGTGAAATACACAAGATGGCTTGATCAGAGGCAGTAAAGAAGACCTAATTCATATTTGTCACAATTGGGCTGAGAGCTGCAAAAGAATCATAAGAAACGGGCCATAACACTCAGGGAAAATGTGAGGAACAGCTCTTCCCCCACTGCCTCAGATCACAGATTTAAGTGTTTTGGTTTTTATTTAATTTTTTTCATGGGGGAAAAATCCATTCAAGCAGGCTAGTAGACTGGCAGAGGCTCACACAGGGCAAATGTCATGATACTTCATTGGATTAAAGACCAGATGCTTCACACTGTTTTGGTGTGAAGCATCTGGTGTTTAATCCAATGTAGACTCAAGCCAGCCATGGACTTCATCCCTGTTCTTGATACCTCGCCTTCCTTTTCAGTGCCTTGGGAACTGCTGTCAATAGCTTTTGGGAGGCAATAAAACACTTGATTCAATTACTCATATTTTACTATGCAGATAACAAATTTATTCTTTGTTTTCTCTTAATTCACATTTGTTCACAACAATACAACTTACTTTGTCATCAGGGTCCCAGTGCATCTTCTGTATAAAATCCACTCCATCCTGAGCACTATATAACATGACTGAAGAAATAAACACTTTTTTAAAAGTTAAGGAATATCTGAGTCACATGGGGAGCTCTCTCATTTTATGTTGCTTCTATGCCAATGCATTTGGATATCATTTGTAAATTCAGTTTAATGGAGATCCAAATGACATCACTGCGATCCTGCTGCATTTCTTGTTCCCCTCCCAACTTTTTTCATCATTTGATTTGTGGAGATGTCTTTTAACTCGGGGTAAATTGCATGTTGGGCCATAAGGTTACAATGTTTTGTACATTCATTTCAGAGTAAATCCCACAGTGATTTTCTTCCAAGTAAGCATGGGCTGCATGGCTGCAATCTATATTTAAGCAATTTTAAATAAGTAGGCTTAGGTTAGCCTGATTCTTCACAGGATCAGGCTCATGGCTGTAATCCTATACATACTTACTTTTGGAACCTCCCAATACAATCAGACTTACTTCTGAGTAAACACAGATAGGACTGGAGTCCTATGCACAAATCCCACTGAACTCAATATTTGTTTTGTTCTGATGGGACATCACATAATATGAATATAGTGCACAGCTGTATACTTAGTAGCTACTGAAGTACAGACATTCTGTAATGTTTTGCAGCACTGCTTGATAACTGGCACTTCTTAGTCATTGTTTATTTTAATATAAATGATGTTTTCATGAAAGGACATGGGTCACTTTCAATGCTCCCTCTAAGCTGTGGAGTCCTGTGAGCAAAAATTCTACTTTGTGAGCTGCTGGCATTAAAGTTGTGAGCAAGCGATTTGGCTACTGCATATAAATTAGTTTGCTCTGGAGCCTTCCTTCCTGAGCGAAGACAAGAATGTGTGAGCTGGAGGTTAAAAAAATGTGAGCTAGCTCACACCAACTCAGCTTAGAGGGAACACTGGTCACTTTCACTGTTTCCATTTTGTTTCACAGCAAAGGATACTACTCACTATGCTTGCTGCACACCACAACAGAACAATCAATCGGATCCTGAAAACAACCTTGTTTCCGGGTGACAACTTATAGGAAAGGATGGTCTGAGCCAAGATGTAAAAGGTTCCTACTCCAAATGTGAGGCAAGCTCCAATTACATGCATCACAATCAGAGTGCTTTTCTGGAGGAAAAGACAAGAGCAGATTTCATAGCAGGTTAGACAGGGATATCTGACAAGCATGGTCACCATTTATAAATTGAGCCTTTGAACAGGAGACTCCCCAAGGAGAGTTTACATTGGTCAAAACTTTTATCTGATGGTAGGCAGTTTTCTCTATGAACCATTATAAGTTACTGGAAGATTTTTTTTCCCTGATAAAGTGTAAAATGGATAGTGAATGCTTGCATCTTTTTAAAGAGTCTATGCAGCCTTGCCCAAAACATGCAGCTTTACTGCAAAAGGCCACTGAGTAGCAAGTATTTGTGCTGCTGATATTTTGGGGAGCAAAATGTAATTTCCAACGAGAAATGTTAAAATGTGAGCTGAGTCAGAGATACACGCCATGATTGACTTGAAGCTAACTTACATACCTTGTACAAATAATCTGCAAACTGCATGTGAAAAAGAGAAAGAACCACTAATCCACAGAATGTACTTTTGCATACTGCATTTCAGCAAAGCACATGGTGGCATTTGGGACAGGATGCCAATTATTTTCCTCAAAATAAACATTAGTGGCCAATTGTCAAGACCCCCAGATGAAATCAAAGACCCAATTGGCATGCCCAGCGACAGCCTTATTAACTGCCCAGTTCAACTAGCATGGGTTTTTATACAAGAAACAAATTTTCTCTCCTCACTTAGTGCAGAAGTGGGATGGTCAGATCTTAAATGCTATACTGCCACCCAGTGCTCTTCATGCAAAGTTTCCATGGTAGTACATGATCACACACTGGTTGGGAATGTCAAAGAATGAAATGCATAACTGAGGATACTGTCCACAAATTGCCTGATCCATACCCACTCAGTAATAATATTTAAGCAAGTGTCTCAAAAAGTAGGAGCTTTTGCTCTAGCCAGTATGTTCTCAACGTGCATGTCAATGATTACCATTGTGTTTGATTTATTACTCTAAACTGTTCTTTTGGGGATGTAGAAGTACAACTTTCTTTTCTATATGTTAGCGTGTTTTCTTTGTACTGATTATGAGTGCATTTGCATGTCTGCAGTCTCTTTTTCAAGTTCACATTAGGTTGGATCCAAATAACCACAAGGGAAACTTTGTTTGTGGAAAAGGAGTTTGCTGCCGCCTCCTTCTACCACAGCCTCCCAAAAGTCATTCCTAAAGTTTGAGGACCTCTTAAGAACAGAATGGATACAACATGGCAGGTTGAAATGGGAAAAGAAAATTGACAGAACATGTTCCCCTTCCTTTCTTGTGAAGCAGAACTTCCTCCCATTCATGAAACAACTTTGGATCCAATTAATCCTTTTAATATTTTGCTTGAGTTATGCTTTACTTATGACTTGTAGCCAAAATAATACTATATCAACTGCTACCAAGAGGATTACTTTGTGCATCACACCCTTACAATTGCTGTGTGGTGAGCAAAGTCTGGCAATGAAGACTTATTGAGAGACAAGGGAAGAAGGATGTTTGTTCACTGGGAATAAAAAAAATGCTTTGATACAATATAAGAAAACAAAGTGCTTATTACTATGGAAACCAACCAATCTTCATCTTCTCTCGGGAAAAAGGTCTGTGACATGCTTATGATTAGCATACGTACCCCCCTGTAATTGCCAGAATATTATTATAAATGAAAGGCAAACCTGGAAGTTTGCAATGATGCAAAGCCCAAAGCAACTGACTGTTCCTAACACCAAGCCAGTCTTATTTAACTTGAGGATTGTAGATTCTTCAGGATTCGAATAAAAGACTTGCTTGTATCGGACATAAATGGTAGCAATGCCTGTAAACAAACAATCCAAATGAGGATGGAATATGAGCATCTGCTTTATGCTCCATAGAGAGCAGAAGCTAACTGCAGTTATTACTGTCACATAAAAGCAGCCATCAAGTACTCAGAATTCAGTTAAAGGAATGTAAAATGTAAAAATGAAAAAGGTATGAGATGGTGTATTTTTTAACTGTACTATTTTTAGTACTTATATTTTTTAATATTTTCCCATAATATAAGACTCAACAGGATTGTTCATGGCGTGGTTAATAATCAAGTAGATGCTGTTATCTGAATCTTCCAGTACTATCCTCAAGACCTACCAACAGTCAGAGCAGGGTTCTCAGTAGCTATTCTGTACCTATGGAATATTTTCTCCTTGGAGCTTCACCAAAGCCCAATTAATAACCACCCTTTAGAAGCCCATTTCCCCCCCCCCTGTACTTACCCAAAAGAGCAGAAATGTTTAACATTATCCCAAACAAGCATCTTTCAGGAGGTACTGTCCCTGTGTCACTGAAAGAAAAGCAATGTATAGTACTTTGATGCAAGTAAGTTTCTACTACTTGGCAAATCCAAAATTAAAAATTAGTTTGCAAATACATATACTGATTTCCAGAACAAGTACTGGTTGGAAACAAATATGGCCAATGAAAGGGAAGCAAGAAAAACAGGAAACATGCCCATGCAGCATGTGAGACATTAGTCTTTAGTTTTCCTGTTATTTCAAACCATGTCGAATTCCTTTGTTATGAGGGCTGGATCTGACATAAATGTCACTTTGTCGGGCTGGGCCGTGTGTGCCATAAAACATAATGCCGGGTACCGGAGATATAAACTTTATAAAGGACAGTAACTGGTAAGCTCTGAGTTGGTGTGCCTTACTGCAAGGCCCCAAGAGCTGGGAGGGGGGTGCAGAGGGAAAACCCACATGAGCAGACTAGACAGCCAGCAGTACAACGCTGGGCAGATGCTCCCATGCCCCAACAGAGGATTATCTGCACACACACTGTGCAAACACAGCATCCCTGAAGCTGCAGGCCGAATGGAAAGGTATGAATGCGGCTGCAATGGTTCCCACCTTACCAATTCCTTAAGTGAAGGGGTTCTGCTTGACTGCTGCAGATGAGGTTTTGTGTGGCCCTGCTGAAGCCACAATTGGAGTGGCTCTGCCCCCTCCCCCCGGAGCAGACTCCTGTTCCCTCCCTTGTACCAGTTGCTTGTGGGCTGCATAACAGCCCTGAATGAGCCGGTTCCATTCCCCAGGCCTTATGCTTGACACCCCTGGCTTAAAATATACAAATGGCAGCCTTAATGTTTATTTCATGAGAATGCAATTAATATTGAGGATCTAAAGTATATCACTATAGGACCAACACAAAAAATGTTGGCCCCTCCAGTGGATAATCCATATGGTATCTTGCCATGGAGGAAAAGGTGTAATTCAAAAACTGTTATAATCTCCACTTTTTAATGGTGCTTAAAGTCAGCTACCTGAGGAAGCTACCTCACTTTGCCTCATGGTAGGGTTGGCTCCAAATCACTGTGGAGGTTAGGAAAGTTTTAGCTGATCATGGATAACAACAAGGGTTTATATGCACCAGACCTCAGCACTAAACTGGAATGGTGAACTTCAGTCACTAATAAAAATAAGGAAAGGTGAAACTGAAATTGGCTTTTGACTATATGAAGGATATACCATGACCAATGGACAATCTAGCTCTGTATTGTCTATTCCTACTGGCAATGATTCTTCAGTATTTCAGGCAAAGATAACTCTAGGCAGCGCTTTTTAATAGAAAAAGCCAAGCAGGAACTCATTAGCATAATAGGCCACACCCAACAGCAGAAACTCATTAGCATATTATGCCACACCCTGACAGCATAAGTCATTAGCATATTAGGCCACACCCCACATGCCTTTCCTTGGCTTGCCTGGGTGCACCGCAGCTGTGGGGAGCCCGGGCAAGCCGGCCCTTGGAAAGGCCTGGGGAGGCATTTAAATGCCTCCCCGATCCTTCCAGGGGCCCCCCTGGCCCGCCCGCCTTGGAGTGGCCGGGGGTGTCACTCTCCAGGCCTTCCCTCTGTAGCCATGCACTCAGAAGTTTGGGCTGTAGTGGGCGTGGCCAACTCTGAAGCCAGCCAGAACTCTGTTCCTGTGCGTTCCTGCCCCAAAACAGCCCTGATAACAGGGACTAAACCCAAGAACTTCCTCTTACAAATCATGATCTCTTTTTTCAAATTCATCTATACTGCAAATGTAAAATCTACACTGGGTGTAAAATACATGTAATTGTCTTCCAAGATTATTCACATATGCCACAACCAGCATGAGGGAAGATCAAAGGTGCTTTTTTACTTTTGTGTGTGAAAACTAAGATGTGGCATGGAGATTCCTCTGAATGACTTTACTGACTTCCTCCCCTCTGTAAGGCTATGCAACTCATGCTGAACTTGTGATGGCTCCTTATTACAATGCAGGCATTTGGAGGAGACATTGGTGTTTGTGAAGACTGGATATTTTTAAGAATGTTCCCCAACCTTGCAAAAAGTTTCATTTAAAATTATTTATTTGTTACATGACATCTATATCCCACTTCCCTGACAATTGTCTCCTAAAGTGGTTTATACCAAGAGACATCTAGTGCTGTACAAGGAACTGCTACATTGCTTAGAACTCTCAACATATTTGCTCCAAACTGATGGTAAAGACACTATTTCAGAATTAGCAGTATGAGGACTGCCTATTACTGCTTATTGTTTCCTGCTGGGTAACCATCAAGTAAATAATCACAGATATGCTATACCTCACTATGCAAAATCCAAGCATATCTGACACAAGCAAGCTGTTTTCTTATTCAAATTTTCCCAACCCCCCCCCCCACATCAATGATTATTTCTACATTATATCCCACAGCTTTTCATTTGCATTTACATGACTTTTTTCAAAAATGGGGAGGCCCTCCTGGAAAGTTAACAGTGGGGGTACAGATAACTGTGCAGTAGTAGAAGACACACTGACCTGATGTAAGGCACCAAAGGGTCAACATGACGCAGGAGGACTGCAGTAACATATGAAAATATAAACGAAGCAGACGTCCAAACTACGAGGGCTGAAGGCAAGATACACAGCCCTTGCTGAAACCACCACATGTCAGATCCTAAGGCTGTGAGGAATGAATACAAATCAAGTCAGCTTTTCCTCCCCTTTTTTCACTCTAGGGAAGAAACGGTTCTTTCAGAGTGCACTCTCTTTGTTTCCTGAATTCAGCCACCCTCTTCACCCTGCTGTGCAGCTGGACAGGATTTACTTTCGTTTTTGCGCTGTGCTGCAATGCCAGCTTGAATGAGAAGACAGAAACGAGACTGAAGTTAGTTCCTTATTCGTGACTTATTCATGAATTCAAACAAAAACACTGAGGAGAGTTTGAAAGCTCTGAACTCCCAAATAAGGTCTGGACCATCACATGTCATACACTCCCATGTTCAGCGGACTCTCCCCTTCGAAGGGACATCTGCTGTTTCCTGGTCCAAAGCATGGTTCTTGTGGTAGCTGCTCCAAAGTGTGGTGCCCCCAGGACAATCACACAGGCAGATACTGGGGCCAGGCTGCACCCACAAAACAATTTTTGGACCACCCCAAATGACACATCCCTATGTTATGGAGACTGTCTTCTGCAAGAAGACATACAGCGGTGCCTGGTCCAAACACTGGTTCTGGTGCCACAAGCTTCTATTTGGAGTGCCTCCCAGAGGCCTGTATTTCAAAGAAGGTTTGAATAAGGAACTGTCCTCTGCACCCCAAAATAAGGTTTGGACCAACACACTTCATACACTCCCATGTTCAGCAGATTCTCCCTTTTGAGAGGACATATGCTGTTTCCTGATCCAAAGCATGGCTCTTGTGGCAGCTGCTCCAAAGTGTGGTGCCCCCAGGAAAATCACACAGGCCACAGGAAAATCACTGGAGCCAGGCTGCACCCACAAAATAATCCTTGGACCACTCCAAATGACACATCACCACACTCTGGAGACTGTCCCCTGCAAGTAGACATACAGTGGCTCCCGGTCCAAACTCTGGTTCTGGCACCATAAGCTTCTATTTGAGTTACCACCAAGAGGCCTGTATTTCAAAGGCAATTTGAATAAGGAACTGGTTTGATGGCTTGCCCTCTGCACCCCAGAATAAGGTCTGGACCGCCACATGTCAGGCCCAAAAGATACAATAACAGAACACCACTAATGGTCACATACAGCTCTCAACTCAAAACAGTTCAACGCATCAGCAGCGATTTACAATCTCTCCTGGATAATGACAATTCTCTTTGACAACTACTGGGGGGGGAACCTTTTCTAGTGCACAGACAGCCCCCCAATCTCAAACTCCTCACCCCCAATAATACAGCATCTAATTTAAATATGGACAGAGGTACCAGAGTTTGCAACAAACCCATATGCCAACTTTGCTGCCACATAGACAACACAATCACTGGACCTAACAACATCAACTACATCATCTCAGGCTCATTCACCTGCACATCTTCTAACATTGTATATGCCATTAAATGCCAATAATGCCCTTCGATTCTCCACATAGGACAAACCGGTCAAACCCTATGCCAAAGGATAATTGGACACAAATCTGGCATCGAGAATCACAAAACTGAGAAATCTGTAGGAGAACATTTCAACCTCCCCAGGCAGTCAATGGGAATATCAAAGCAGCTGTTTTATTTCAAAGGAATTTCAGAAACATACTGGAATGGGAAATTGCTGAATTGCAAGTTACTACAACACTCACGACAATGGAACAACTGGGGCTTAACAGAGATATCGGCTTTTTATCTCACTACACACACTAAGTCATTCGGTTCTTACTTATACCCAGAAATTAAACTTTCTTGGTCTTATAGAGGCCACTGGACTCAAACTTGGTTCTCACATCTGTTGTTAACTCCTTTATTATCTGTATGCCAACTTGCTGCTATTTGCATATCCTGCTATATGTGTTATTCCAATCTTAGCTATATTTATTGCTCAGTTACTTATGCATCTTGACTCTAATCAGCTCTTCCTGGCAACTAACCCCTCCCCCACCTGCATGTAATATTTGAGGAAATCTGTTTCAATGTACGTGAAGAACTGTGCACACGCTGAGTCTCTGTTCCTGCATGTACAGAGGGTTGAGCCTGGTTTGTCTTGGGGGTGCCACTAGACTCTAGCTTCATTCTCACATCTCCTTGTTAACTCTTGCATTTACATGCTAATTTGCTGCTATCCATTGATCTTACTGGCCACCTGATCCAATTTCAGCTCGGCATATGCATCTTGGCTCTGAGTGGCCCCTCCTAACGGCTGCCCCTCATCCTCTTTTTTCCTGTAAGTAGCCCTTGAGATTTTGTTCCAATATGTTTGAAGCACACGAAAGCTTACACTATGAATAAAACCTTGATGGTCTTAAAGGTGCCACTGGACTCAAACTTTGTTCTACCGCTTCAAACAAACATGGCTACCCATCTGAATTGATCTCAAACTGCGCTTTGGGCCAGGAAACAACATGTGTCCCCTTGAAGGGGAGAGTCCACTGAACAAGGGGTGTATGACATGTGGCAGTCCAGACCTTATTCTGGGGTACAGAGAACAATCAATCAAACTAGTTCCTTATTCAAATCGCCTTTGAAATGCACCAGAACCAGTGTTTGGACCAGGCACCACTGTATACCTTCTTCCAGGGGACAGTCTCCAGAGCATGGGGCTGTGTCATTTGGAGTGGTCCAAAGATTGTTTTGTGGGTGCAGCCTGGCCCCAATCTTGGCCTGTGTGATTGTCCTGGGGGCACCGCACTTCGGAGCAGATGCCTTATTTTGGGGTGCAGAGGGGGAAAAAATCAAAATAGAAGACTGTGGCTCTGAAACCAGTATTTGGACCGGGCACCATAGCATGTAATCTTTTGGGGATAGTATCCATTTGGGGTGTGTCATTTGGGGTGGTCCAAAGAGTGTTTTGGTGTGCATTGTGGCCCAAGTGTTATCCTGTGTGATTGTCCTAGAGGCACCCTACTTTGGAGCTGTTGTCACAAGAACCGTGCTTTGGACCAGGAAACAGGATATCTCCTCTTGAAGAGGAGAGTCCTGTGAACCTGGGAGTGTATGATGTGTGCTGGTCCAGATCTTATTTGGGAGTTGGAAGGACCTGGCGACCCTAGCCACTGTCCCTTTTGAAATGTTGATTGTATTCTCAGGGACAACTTCCTTCCTTCCATTCACTCTCTCCCAGATCTCTCTTCTCTCTGCATGTGCCAAGAGGGACGACACGCTGTCCTCTCTTGGCACCACGAAGCAGATTGCCCTCTTTCAATCTGCTTCCATCCTTAGCCAGTAAGCTTAGTACTCTATCCAATCTCTCCTCTTTCCTATATAGAGTGTACTTCTAAAATAGACAAGTATTTCTCTTTTGAACTGAAAACGTGACTCTCTGTAACTTTGTGGTACTCTGTGCTTTGTTACCCTGGTTGGATGCGCTCCTGCACTAGACACTTTATGCACTCTGCTAACTAGTCATTGGTTTCTGGACTAACTGTACCAGCTAACCCCAATAACAACATCCCTATGACTTGCCAGACAAAAGTTGACATCCGCTTAGAAAAGACAAAAGAGATTACACTTCCTGCATTGCCTCAGGGAGATGATTCTAAAGAATAGGAACTGCCAAAAAGAAAGCACAGGTTCTCACTGCCACCATTCTCACGAGTGAAATGACAGTAGCATCAGCAAATTTGCTGACCAGATCTTCCCCAGTAAGAGGGTTTATACAGGGTGAGGCAGTTTGATGATGGAATTCTGACTTGCAAAAGCTTGTGCTGAATAAATTTTGTTAGTCTTTAAGATGCCCCTGGACTCCTGTTTTATTTTCCTTCACATGTATAAATCCCAGGCCATAAAACCAGCACCCTGAATTGATCAGTGTAACTGATGTAGAGCATGTTGTATGTGAGCACACTGCCCATCCCCAAATAACAGATGGGCAACTCTGTTCTGCACCAGTTGCAGTTTCCAAGTTGTCTTCGAGGGCAACCCCAGATAGAGTACATTATAATAATTAAGAAGCTACATTTTAACAGAATTAAATGTATCCAGAAGCAAGGCTGGCTCCAGAAGGAATCTTCTACCTTTCATCAGATTAGACAGGGTAATTAATAACTCATGTTCTTCAGGCAAATCAGTCCCCTCCAGAACATCAACTTTCTCTGCCACAGATTGAACACATGAAGCTGCGTCACACAGACTATTTGTTTGTAACATCAGTTTTGTCTACTCTAATTGCCAGCAGCTCTCCAGAGTCTCAAATGAGGTCTTCCACATCACCTACTACATGATCCTTTCAATTGGAGATGTTAACAATGGACCCTAAGGAAGCAGGTGCTCTGAAGGTAAACCATGGCCTCTCCCCAGCATAATCTCTATCTTGACTGCATTCAGTTTCAGTTTGTTCATCCTCATCCACTACTACATCTTCCAAATAGATTCAGAATAGAACTGGCCAATCCCAGATATTTAGCTAAGTGAAATAATTCTAATACATTTTAATCCCACCCCTTCTTCAAGGAACTCTGGGTGGCATACATTGCTCTTCATTCCCCATTTTATCCTCACCAAAACCCTGTGAGGTAGGTTAGACTGAGAGACTGTGACTGGCCCAAGGTCACCCAGCGAGCTTCCATGACAGAGAACGCTTAAAGCCAGGTCTCTCAGATCTCAGTCTAGCACTCTAGCCACTACACTCCCTGTGGTGTGCCACCATGCACACCAAGGGGTAAAAGAAGTAGTGAAGGACGATAGGGAAATGGCTGAGAAGCTAAATGCATTTTTTGCCTCTGTCTTCACTGTGGAAAATGAGAAGTGCTTGCCCACTCCTGAACCACTGATTTCGGGAGCGGTGTCAAGAGACCTGAGTCAGATTGAGGTGACAAGAGAGGAGGTCCTATGACTGGTAGACAACTTAAAAACTGATAAATCACCAGGCCCGGATGGCATACATCCGAGAGTTCTGAAAGAACTCAGATGTGAACTTGTGGATCTCCTTACAAAAACATGTAATCTTTCATTAAAATCTGCCTCCATTCCTGAGGACTGGAAGGTAGCTAACGTCACTCCCATCTTTAAAAAGGGTTCCAGAGGAGATCCGGGAAATTACAGGCCAGTCAGTCTGACGTTGATACGTGGTAAATTGGTGGAAACTGTTATTAAAGAAAGAATTAGTAAGCACATCGATGAACAAAAACTATTGAAGCAGAATCAGCATGGGTTCTGTAAGGGAAGATCTTGTCTCACTAACCTGTTAGTGTTCTTGGAGGGGGTGAACAAGCATGTGGACAAGGGGGACTCAATAGATGTTGTTTACCTTGACTATGGATCAAAAACTGGCTAATTAATAGGAAACAGAGAGTGAGTATAAATGGGAAATTTTCTCAGTGGAGGGTGGTAAGCAGTGGGGTACCGCAGGGATCAGTACTCGGTCCGATGCTTTTTAACTTGTTCATTAATGATTTGTAGTTGGGAGGAAGCAATGAAGTGGCTAAATTTGCGGATGATATGAAGTTGTTCAGGGTGGTGAAAACCAGGGAGGATTGTGAGGCACTTCAAAGGGATCTGTCGAGGATGGGCGAGTGGGCGTCAACATGGCAAATGGGGTTCAATGTGGCCAAGTGCAAAGTGATGCACATTGGGGTCAAAAATCCTAACTATAAATACACATTGATGGGGTCCGAACTGGCAGAGACTGACCAAGAGAGAGCTCTTGGAGTCATAGTAGATAACTCAATGAAAATGTCGAGACAGTGTGTGACTGCAATAAAAAGGCCAATACTATGCTGGGGATTATTAGGAAGGTTATTGAAAACAATACAAGAACTCATGGGCACTCCGGGGTGCACCTATCAAACAAGGGCAATGGGTTCATTTCTGGACTTGGGGCAAGGGATTAGGGTAGCCTTCGGCTTTTGGTGGGGAGCAAAGACCAAAGCAGAGGCTTGGTCTTGGCTGTGGCAGGTTGATGCGGGCAAGAAACCGGAACTGGTGAGCACCTTACGGCATTTTCCCCATTAGGGAACAGGGGGTCATCAGGAACTGCCTTCGGATTTCTAAGGTCCAGGGTGGGGAACGGTGGTCACCTCCTCTGGGAACCTCTTAGGGTATGCTCCTCTCTGCAAGTTGGATGGCTTCAGGGGTAGGCACTCCTAGGTGGCGACCAGTTTGCTGGGCTGCTGGTCAGGAGCCAGACCGATGGCTCTGGACCGAAGCTGGGTGACCCGCCCAAGAAAAGGCAAGGAGGTTAGTCAGGGGAGTGACACCTGCCTTGCCTGTTCCGTGCTCGCTTAGCTGGTCCCTTGCTGCAATGTTGTGTTAAATAGTTAATAAAGTGGCCCTAGTTTACTTCCAAACTGTTGTCTGTCCATTATTCCGTCTGGGGGGGCAATTGCTGAGCGGTCAGGTTAGAACAGATCAAAGGAAGTACTTCTTCACCCAAAGAGTGATTAACACATGGAATTTACTGCCACAGGAGGTGGTCGCGGCTACAAGCATGGACGGCTTCAAGAGGGAATTAGATAAGCATATGGAGCAGAGGTCCATCGGTGGCTATTAGCCACAAGGTATAGATAGGAACTCCAGGGCAAGTGATGCTCTGTATTCTTGGTGCTTGGGGGGGGGGTCAATAGTGTGAGGGTTCCTAGTGTCCTGGCCCCACTGTTGGACCTCTTGATATCACCTGGTATTTTTGGCCACTGTGTGACAGAGTGTTGGACTGGATGGGCCATTGGCCTGATCCAACATTGGCTTCTCTTATGCTCTTATGTTAATGACACCCAACTGCAAAGCTACATTTATCTTGTTTATTGGCTTCAAATAGATGCTGAATAGCACTGGCAAAAGTACTGAACTCTGCTATACCGAATACAATAGATTCTAGGGACATTATTCAGAATCTCCAGGGGTGGTTCCTGTGTCAACAGGTTAAAAAAACCCCAAACCGACCCAACCCAAAGATCCTGAGATCACCAGAGAGCCAACTCTATGATCCCAGTAAAGTATTCTGAATTGTTCAAAAGGATGTGAGGTGGCATAATTTTTTTTAATACATAAAATGTTTAAATAAAAGCTGCTAATAAGTCCAGTGGAATCAGCAAAGAGGAATTACCCGTCAGTCTTCAAATGCAGCTCATCCACCACCGCTACCAATGCCATCTCTTCCCTGCACCCAGGCATGAAGCCAGATTGAAAAGGATCAAAGAACAATGCATCATTCAGCAATGCTTGGAGTTGCTCTGCCACCACATGCTAATTTATGTTGTCCAAATACAGCACTTAGGAAAATGGTCTAAAATTGGCCAAATCAACCCTATCATGCGAAGGTTATCCAGGGGAAAAAAATCTGATTATTTCTTTCAACTATTGAAGGAGAAGATCCTCTGACAAAAGAAGTATAATTCTGTTCAATAAACTACTTGGCTCCTGATGGCTGGATGAAAAAGCAAACAAAAAATCATGTTTATTACAACAGCCAAATAAAGACATGGAAAACTCTAAATTTGTTCAATCTTAGAGAAGTTTACATATTTCTATAAATTAGCTAATACAAGTGGGGGACTCTAAAGGACTTCTGGGAGGTACCTCATTTCCCCCTGTACCCCCTCCCCAACTATTTTTCTTTCCCTCCTCCTGGCAGCCCCCATATCTTGTCCTCTTTTCCTGCTTCCTCCTCTTCTTCCCATCCTCTCATCAGACCTATGTGTTATCCCACCAATATTCAGCTTTAGTTATTATTTACTTAATACCCAACTTTCCTCTCCAATGAGGACCCAAAGGAGTTTACATTGTTCTCCCGTCCTCCATTATCCTCACAACCATGCTGTGAGGTAAGTTAGGCTGGGAGTGTGTGACTGGACCAAGCCACTATGGCAGAGTGTAGATTCGAATCTGGATCTCCTAGATCCTAGTCTGAAACTACGAAATAATATTTCTTGATATAACACCACTTGAGGAACAGTGTAGCTTCAGCTGAAACAGACTAGGAAATTCTCTTAAGATGCTTTCTGTCTTGACACATGGTCTGATGAAGCTCTACCTGAAATGAAGTTTGGATGCAAATCACAGCTTGTCATACGAGTTAATCCTTTAGAAGTTTCTGAAATTTCTACAATTATCCTGTTTTTCTGTATATTTACACAGTTGTTAACAGTATACTGAATATTGTTTACAATTGTATGCTTGTCTCCTTTATCATATTGTGGTTCAGGTTGTTTTCATTTCGGAGTTCCCAATTTTTTATGTAGCTTCTTCTACTTGTGTCCTTCACTTCTGTAATTTTATACTTACCATTTAGATATGATGGTAGCATCATCTAGAAACACAAATATGTGTGTATATATACACACAGAAACATACACTGAAAGGTTCCAATGGTGCCGTGAATGAGCTTGGAACTTTTTTTTTAACTTATGTGTGACTGCAGTGTATGAATGGATCAAATGTCAATGTATGCTGTAGCCACTGAACCTCCTCTTTCACATTTCTCCCAAAGGAGAACAAGGCACCCTACAGCAGGTTCCAGGCACTTCTATTGAACATTATGCATCAATCATTTAAATATAATTGTCTTGTTCCAAAACCCATAACCCTATAATTTATCACGTCTTGTTCCAAAAACAAAACCATATAATTGATCACTAAATGTTCTTGCATACAATACTTTATACTTTTCGAAGCAGATGGTGACTCATCCCTGTCTGTGTTAAGAGCCTGCTCCGGTAGGGAGGGCGGGGTATAAATTTGATAAATAAATAAGATTACAAAGTCTTCCAGCCCCGTTCTCTCTCACCAGTGTGGGGATATAGTACTTTCACCTGATACAGGAGCCTTTTGTCAATATTTGTACATGACACTTCCAAACAGTCATTCCCTATCTTCCAGGTCAAATGCTGCCTTTAAGTCTGAACAATATAGATTTCTCACTGTTGGTTTTTTTTGCAAGTATTTAAAAATTACATGACAAAGAATGATTACTTGGTCTATGGGGCTCATTCCCATTCAAAAGCCTGCTTATTTCTTTTCCATTATTTTGGTTTGAATCCTAAGAACAAGTTCCATGCACATAAGAACGTAATAAGAACCTTGCTGGATCAGACCAGTGGTACATCTAGTCCAGGATCCTGTTTTACACAGTGGCCAGCCAGTTCCTCTGGACGGCTAAAACAGGGCATAGATAGAGGCTAAGGCCTTCCCCTTATGCTGCCTCTTGACAGATTCAGAGGATTAGTGCCTCCGAATGTGGAAGTTCCCCTTAGTCACCGTGGCTAGTAGAAATTGAGAGATTTATCCTCCATGAATCTATCTAATCCGTTTTAAAGCTGTTTACTCCTGTGGCCATCACTACATCCTCTGGCAACAAATTCCACTTTTTAATCACTTTGTGTAAAGTAGTATTTCCTTTTGTCCATCCTGAACCTCCTGCCTATCAGCTTCATTGGATGCCCTCAAGTTCTAGTACGTCGAGGGAGATTTTTGTGTGTGTCAATTCTCTCCAGTCTCCACCCAAGCATAATTTTATAAACCTCTATCATGTCCCCCCTTAGTTGTCTCTTTTCTAAACTGAAAAGTCCCAGGCTCCTCAGCCTTACCTCATGGGAAAGGTGCTCCAACACCCTAAAAATCTTCGTTGCCTTCCTCTGTTTTTTTCCCCGGCCCTGTAATGTCCTTTTGAAGATACGGTGACCAGAACTGCACACAGTATTCCAAATGAGGCTGCACCATAGATCTATACAGGGGCATTACAATATCGGCTGTTTTATTCTCAATCCCTTTCCCAATAATTCCTAACATAAAGTTTGCCTTTTTCACCGCTACAGCATACTGTGTTGACATTAATTGTTAAGAGTGATCAGTGATTGTAATACAATACAATGGATATTGAAATGTATTTCTCTGACCAAAAAAAGGAGGAGATTGGATGTTGGATGTATATCCCACCCTTCACTTGGAGTCTCAGAGTGGTTTACAATCTCCTTCCCTTCCTCAACCCACAACAAACACCCTGTGAAGTAGGTGGGGCTGAGAGAACTCTTTAAGAACTGCTCTTGAGAGAACAGCTCTGAGAGAACTGTGTCTTGCCCAAGGTCACCCAGCAGCTGCATGTAGAGGAGTGAGGAATCAAACCAGTTCTCCCAGATTAGTATCCACACCCCTAACCACTACACCAAACTGGATTCTGTTAGTTAACTCCATGCTAGAGAGGAAAAGAATGGAATGTAGCAACAGAGTCTCAGTTTACTACTCTTAACAATTAAGAATGTAATTAAGTATGTAATGTAATTTGGAATTGTAGATTTAAATGTATTTCTCTAGTCTAGGGACAAGGAAAAGAACTCTATACAGCCAACTGCCCACTTAAAAGACAGTTGCTGCAAGGTCACCTCCATGCTTGAGAGGAGACAGACTCTCACCATGCCACAGTTAAGTGATACATCAATCTCCAGTTCTGACATATTTATTGCCTATGCTATGTTCCCCCCCCTTGAAACCAAACAGATGATAGCCATAATACTAAGCTTATTATTCTTTTAATGTTAAAAACACCTTCATTATTCTGTATGGTAATTTACAACCCGCCCTCTATATGTATGACTGTTATTTCTATTTCCATTTCATTGTATCTGAAGAAGTGTGCTTGCACATGAAAGCTCATATCTTGAATAAAACTTTGTTGGTCTTAAAGGTGTCACTGGACTCAAACTTTGTTCTAACAAAATTTGTGATAGGGTATGAGCTTTCATGATTCACTGCTCACCTCTTTTCACTTCTTCTGGAAAAGTGAGCAGTGACTCACGAAAGCTCATACCCTACCACAAATTTTGTCAGTCTTTTAAGGTGCTACTGGACTCTCGCTCTTTTTTACCTTCCACTGACATCTGACTGATGAGCGGCCAGCCTCCTCACCACTAGGAGTCAGTAAGTGCCTTGTGTTTGTGTGTCTTGCTTTCTTTCACAGCCCTGACTTTTGGTGTTTTACTTCTTGACCTCTGATTATGTGTGACTGTGGTAAAACTTGCTCTTCAAGCTCTGGCCTGTGTATTTAAGGGAAGAACTATACAGCCCACACACATATACTTATGCTTAAAAGACCAATGGATGCTTTTCGGAGGGGAAAAATACGCTTTGAGAGGGATATGGTGCTAAGTCCTTTCTCTGCTCACCCCCCACCCCAAATCGCCTCTTACCAAAACCACTGCCTTCCCCCCTCATTAGGGTTGCAAGATCCCTTCCAGCCACCAGTGGGGAGGGGCTTATTTGCATGTAATGTGTAATCAAGTCCTAATCATGCCTGCTTCTTTTGTCTACTGCTTTAGATTTTAACCACCTGGTTTCAATTTATTTATTCACTAAAATATTTGTATCCTGCCTTTCTTCTTACAGATTAAAAGCATATAAAATAAAAAACCAAATACCTTCCCCTCCCACAAAACAAAACACATGCTGTTCATACCCCATCAAAAGCCCTGGAAACCATCATGTACATTGGAAACCTCACCACTTATGAGACAAAACTGGCAAATGTATATTAAGTCAGCCATGACACTTCCACAACAGTGGATAATTTGTTTTATTCTTGGGTATCACCCTAGTTTTGCAAATAAGGCCCCTCCCCTTCCAGCCACCTGTCTCAGGGCCAGGATTTTCCCAGGTCAAAGCAATTGATGTTATTGATCCCTCAGTGGGAGCTGTCCCATGATTTTCTTTTGTGGTGGTCCTGTTGATGGAACAGTTGTTGATCCATTCACATTTGCAATGGAGATGCCACATGGCACAAGCTGATGTAGGTTTTCCTCATTTCCTACTGTGGTTTCCCTTTCACACAAGACGCAAGGTTCATCCACTTATTGGTGTTGTCCTCATAATTCTCTACCTCCCCCCTCCCCAAAATGTGGTGCATGCATAGTACAGCTCTAGAACACCATAGCACTACAGTCTACAAATACTATAATCCACAATACTACAGATTTTTGGCTCATGTGTAATGTTGCTCTAAAACAGCACAAACGGCACAAATGGGAGGAGGGTTACAATTTCATCATAGTGCTATTTAACTGTTGTGCTACTTGCAGTATCCTTCCTTTCACATAAAAATTCACAATACTGACTACAGTTTTATGATGTACCCAAAACAGTGTGATTGCACTGGTCTGCCAAATTGTTTTTTATAAAATTACACAATATTGTCAAAAGTAAAATGCTGCACAGGATCCTGATAAATGTACCCCATCCTCTTTGACTACTTTCTTCACAGTCCTCCTGCCATACTATTGTCCCTTTTCCTCCAGAGTTAGTGTTGTGTTCAAAAGGAAAAAAACCACTGTTATACTACAGTTGTATGATGTGCCCAGAATAGTATCATTGCACTGTTTTGTAACATATGAGAGAAAAAATATAAAGTAGTGGCAAATATACACGATGGACTGGTGGAATACACACCCATAGAGTGCAGCACACAGCCAACCTACACCAGGAAAATAGAATTTCTTACATTTTTAGTAACATCATTGAAGAACAGCACTATAATGTTGTTGATCTGACTAAAAGAAATTAAAACCCTCTATTGTGTTGGTGTCATCAACAAATAAATGGCAGAAGGTGGGGTTGTTGTGAAAACGGACAGGAGGGTACATTCCTTTTCATTGAAGTACAAGGCATACTTTATCTTCCAGACCCATGAAAAACAATGGCTTGACAACACCATGTCATAGAAGACCTTTTTTTTCCTGTACAGACAGTGCATAACTCATGCACAAGTGGAAAACAAGTCATGTGGAACAACAACAACAAAAAGCACACAACTCAGAGTACTAGAAAAAGGGAAAACCTTCTTGTGGAAACACCCCCTGCCTGCTGTTTCTCAATACAAGAGGCAAATTAACACAGCTACGATGAGCCTAGTTGGTTGCAGCTAAGCCCAAGTGCTGTTGACTCCAAGTCAAATAATGGAGACAGCTAAAAAGGCAAATGTGATTTTGGGCTGTATTTTGGCCTGTATAGTGTCCAGATCATGCAAAGTGATGGTATCGCTTTACTTTGCTCTGGTTAGACCTCACCTAGAGTATCGTGTTCAGTTTTGGGCACCACAATTTAAGAAGGATATAGACAAACTGGAAAATGAACAGAGGAGGGCAATGAAGATGGTGAGGGGTCTGGAGACCAAGTTCTATGAAGAAAGGTTGAAGGAGCTGGGTATGTTTAGCCTGGAGAGGAGATGACTGAGAGGTGATATGATAACTATATAGAGGATGATGCGGAGTTGTTTTCTGTTGCCCCGGAAGGTCGGACCAGAACCAGCAGGTTGAAATTAAATAAAAAGAGTTTATGGCTAAACATTGGGTACACTTTTATTATTTTTCATATTATACACAAACAAACATACATACAACATATAACAAACATCCACTTACACACGTAAAACATACAAAGAGATCAGTATATATCTGGTGTAATATACCATCTATAAAACATCTTATACATATTTTCTTTATACGATACTGCCTTAGTCATTTTAATGTTTTTAGACCATATCTGGTCCCACTCTCTCCAAGTAATATTGTGACCTACGTTTTGAGCCCACAGAATCATATTTTGCTTAACTGTTTCATCTAACAACCTTCTTGCTTCAAATCAAGTCTTCTTGTTTCATCTTCAATCCTTTTCGTCTTAAAGTCCATCTTTTCTGTTTTCTCCTTCAATTCTACAATTTGTTTTGTATTTTCTGAAACAAGTCTTTGTATTGCTTGCAGACTGCTCACAAACTTTTCTGTTATTTGTTCCATATTTGTTTCCACTTTCTTCATTAAAATTTTAATGGGATCCACAGCTTCTGGTGATGATTGAGGTGATGGTTGAGGTGTTCTTACTTGCGTAGTTTTAACGTTAGGTTGGGTTGCCATCTTCGAGCGTAATATAAGTGCTTTTCTTATTGTTAAGTCTTACCAGCCAGATTATTGTTTCTTTTAGATTACTTCACAGTCTGGCTCTCTGCCCGGACTGTCTTATCTTTAT
>NW_015169226.1:329023-330679 GCF_001447785.1 Gekko japonicus | reverse complement strand
ATTTTCTTGAAGAGATCTCTAGTCCTTCCCTTTCTATTGTTTTCCTCTATTACTTCATTCATTCATTCAGTTATTCTGTTAGATCCCTATTAAAAAGCTTATTCCAGACTTTGGCTTTTTTCAAATGCACGCCTCATAGAGTTGTTGGTAATGTCCCACTCTGCCCTACTGCTATGCCAAGAATAAATCAGGATACCTCCACACCTCGCACTTGGCTGATTGAGCAATGCCAGGAGGGTCTCCTACAGCTTATCCAGCTGTCACATTAAAAAGAGTTATTTTAGCTTTTCCCTCTGAGTGCACAGAAACACAAATCACTCACATTTACATGCTTCTTCACTGTGCTGATCTCACACAAACGCAGTAGCGACAGCTACACTCCCCTCTTGGAGAGTTCCATTCTTCCGGGTGGCTTCAAGGCGAGCCTGGTTCTCCCAGCGAGTAGCCAGCACACTGGGTAGCCGGCTCAAGCCTCTTGCTCCCCTAGGGTTGCCAAATATGTTTTGGCCAGGAGCGGGGGGCTCCCGGCCGGCGTCTGGAACGTGCGCGCGCCGCGTGCGCGTCACCCGGAAGTGAGGTTGCACCCTGGGGGCGGGGCCACGCCATTTGAGTGAAGCGGGGCTCGAAAGCAGGGGGAAATCCCGCCCCCCGGGGGCATTTGGCAGCCCTATGCTCCCCACTGCTCCTTCCTTGGAGCGTGGGGTGGTCTCCGTTTAACACAGGAGCCCGGAAGTGATCGATCACATGGAGCTAGCTCCTATGCGACTGCTCTTGCCGTGCTGCAGCTGCTTTTCTAGGAAGAACTTCCTGACAGAGTGGTTCCTCAGTGGAATAAGAACGTAAGAACATAAGAAATGCCAATGTTGGGCTTCCGGTCTGGCTTCCGCGAATGGCGGACGCATCCTCGGGGCGCTCCCGAGGGCGTCTCGCCCGCCCGCGGCTGAGGGGGGGATCCGCACAAGTGGAGACCCAGACAAGCCCCAGAAGGGGCTCTGACTCGGGGCGCGCGAGGGGAAAAGCCTCTTTCTCGACCAGAAGGTTGGAAATTGAGGCTCCCCACATGCCCCAATGAACCTCGCCGCGTTCGCGGCCCCGCATGGGGCTTAGCAGAGCTGCCAGACACCACCTGAGTGATGAAGCGATAAATCGATGAACTGAAAAGGAGTGGCTGAAACTGTGAGTTGTCAATCGATATAATGAAAAGAAGCTAAGCATGTCCCCCTCCCCTTCAGCGAAAGAGGAAATACTCTGGTACTCCCGTTTAAAAGAGATTTTAAAGGAGAAAAGGAGGGGGGAGACTGAAAGCCGAGGAAGGTGGTGTCACCAGGCGATTGATTTGCTGAAAGAAAATGATGATGATTTATCTTCTAAGTGCACCCTGCAAACTTTATTCAATGTAAACAAATTGAAAAAGATGTCGGAGCTGAAATAAGAACTGCGCAACAAGAGGGTTGGATCTTCCGGTTTGAATGACTGTCTCTTGCGGGCTTGATCCTGAAAAGCGTAAGCAGCGATAAAAAAGGAAAATGCCCTTAAGCGGAGATGTGGATAGATGACCTAGCTATGAGAACGACAGCGTTTATTTTAAAGTCGAATGACAAAAAAAGGAGAAATAATCGTTCTAAAAGCTTGGGACTTTATCGGGAAGGCGGATCG
>NW_015169226.1:287760-328921 GCF_001447785.1 Gekko japonicus | reverse complement strand
GAGGAAGTTCCTGCCTGAATTTGGAGATTAAAAGAAGCCAGCCCGTAGACGATTGTTTTAAAAATCGTTGGAAAAGACTTTGCTAGCGGAGTACCATTGGGACACTACTAATATACTAACATAGACAATGCATTTAACTGGTTTGAAGAAAGAAGTTTGACAACACACAGAAGAAGCCAAAGAAGAAAATTTTAATATTACTAACAGATTAACTTTACCAGTTAAAACATCACTCATCTTTCTCTTGATCCCACTATATACCCTCCCCCTTTCTAACTAAGCGAAATATCTCTCCTTTTTAGGAGAGGGAATAAAGCTTTTAAATTAAAAAAAAAAGAAATGCCAATGTTGGATCAGGCCAAAGGCCCATCCAGTCCAACACTCTGTATCACACAGTGGCCAGAAATACCATCAGGAGGTCCAGCAGTGGGGCCAGGACATTAGAAGCCCTTCCACTGTTGACCCCCCCAAGCACCAAGGAATAGGCTTCCTCGGGAAGTGGTGGGCTCTCCTTTGGAGGTTTTTAACAGAGGCTAGATGGCCATTTGACAGATATATGAGAGGGAGGGCAGGAAGGGTTGCATCAGTGCTTAGTTCTCATGTACCTTTCTTACACAGCCAGGGAAATGCTGATTGCCACTTTGGGGTCAAGAAGCAATTTTTCTCCAGGCCACTTTGGCCAGGGATCCTAGAGGTTTTCTGTCATCTTCTGGGCATGGGTCACTGGGGGTGTGAGGGGAAGGTATTTGTGAATTTCCTGCATTGTGCAGGGGGTTGGACTAGATGACCGTGGAGGTCCCTTCAAACTCTGTGATTCTAAGGTGACCACAACGTCTGATTTCCCGCTACTACCTGGAGCTGTGCAATCATAAATTGCTACTCTGAATTAGGCCACTGCACTTTATTGTCAGCTTAAACTGCTCTTTTCATTTTAGGTACTAACTTTTACTATCATTGTCATAATTCTGAAATCAGCCACTTGTGAAAAGCAAAGCAGAAGTATATCCACTGACCTGTAATAATTTTAAGCACTTAACTAAAGTATGGGTTCTATATATTTTGTGCCTTTTCCTCATGGAGGAATACAAGGGTTTGTGGGAGACTGTTGTGTACTGAGCCAGAGTCATCTCTAAACTAGTACCTGGATCTGGTTGACCTTGTTTCCCCTGAACAATAGCTTACTAGGATCCTGGAGTAGATCAATAGAGAAACAGTGTTATATAAATAGCCTATCGTTGGGAGTGGGGTGTGTTTGGGATGTGGTGATTGCATGCTTTAAAACAGGGAAGCTGCCCTGGAGTTTGTCTTCTGGTGTTCCTGAAATCACCTAATAAAGTAGAGCTGTTTCACTCCAATGCATACAGAACCCAGTATTTAACAATTCCATATGATCATAAGCACTAATAATTGCCTTCTTTGTGCTTACTTCCTGAATGTTAAGTGGTGAAATGGGTACAGTACCTTTTCTAGTAATTTCTGATAAAACTGGCTCACCATTAATCCCAGAGTTTTTGTTCTTAGTACAGAGCATGATCTCATACTGGGCTTAACAAGACAAGCACAAGAGTAGTACAGATACCTGTAACTGCAAATTTTGCTGAGTAACACAATCCATAAATGAATGAAAGCAAAAGACACACAATCAGTTTTAAGATTAGTAGGAAATCTTAATGGTGGGTTAGATCCAGCAATCTGTAGGCCCAAGGATCGTGGCTCTTTCCTGCATTCTACTTCCCCCACCAGTCCTTTCCACCCCTGGGAGAGTTGATTCCTAAAGTTGTGGCACCTGCATGGACTGGTATGTGTGTATGCATACTGAGAATTAATGGGGCTAAAATGTCCTCCCTTCTCTGCAGCCACCCAGTCTGTGTGGCTATTGGTCCACGCGTGTCATGCAACCCTGGGAATCATGTCTCCTGGGCTGGATCAGAAAGTGGAAAGATCTTCAGTGCCTTCCATTGACAGAATGCTGGTTTAAACTCAGTGAGCTACCAACTTTATTAATTATTAAAATTAGATTTATTATTTTTACAGCCTGAATTTAAGGCTGCGGTCACACACTAAATAATCCACTTTCAATCCACTTTCAAACTGGATTTTGCCAGTTCACACAGTAAAAATCCAGTTGGAAAGTGCACTGAAAGCGGATTGAAAATGGATTATTTAGTGTATGTGACCGCAGTTTAAATCTGCTTACTCAGAATAAGTACCACTGAGTTATATGAGGTTTCCTCACACGTAAGTACAGATAGCACTGCAGGCCTAGTAAAACAACACTGAAGAATTTACTAGTATCATGTCCTGCTATTTTCAGAATGCTAGATTCTAGTCCAGTAGTACCTTAGAGACCAACAAGATTTTCAGGGTATAAGGCTTTGAGATTCAAAGCTCCCCACCTGATGAAAGGAGTTTTGCTTCTTGAAAGCTTGTTGGTCTCTGAGGTGCTACTGGGCTAGAATCTAGCTCTGGTGGAGAATTCCAACCAACTACCACAGTGTATTAGTTGGTATCTCTTTGGTTAAAGTGTGCCCCCACCCCCTGAACCTGATTCAGACTATAATTGTTGAGAAAAGCTTCTGTCTGTACGCAACACCCACTGCACAACAAACGACCAAAAGTGATCCTGCCCATTAATTCAAGCCCTGTTTTGTGTGCCTTTACCCACAGAAGTGAGGTGGGAACAACCAAAGACAGGACTTTCTCAGCAGTGAAGAAATCTGTGGAATGCTCTTCCCTTGCCAGTTCACCTGTCTCCAGCTGCAACCTTTTAGATGACAGGTTAGCACAATTGCCCAGGGTTTTAACTGAGTTTTCTTTACCATCTTCTGTCTATGAGAGAAAGACGGTGTATGGAGAGCTTTTTCTTCCTCTACTATAATACTAGAACTCAACGGGATTGCCAGATACCTGGAGATCTGGGGGGTGGAGGCTAGAGAGAGCAGGGTTTGGGGTGGGAAGGGACCTCAACAGGGTATAATGTCATACAGTCCACCCTCAAAATCAGTCATTTTCTCCAGGGGAACTGATCTTAGTCACCCGGAGATCAATTATTATATCAGGAGATCTCCAGGCAACCCTAAGTCAAAAGCACATAATGAAATTAATGATCAATAGGTTCAGAACAGACAAAAGGAAATACTTCTTTACTCAATGAATAATTAGATTGCAGAATTCACTGCAAGCAGTGATGGCCATGAGCACAGATGGGAATTAGATCAGAACAGACAAAATTGATCCACCAATGGCTACTAGCCATGGTGACTAAAGGGTGACTAATGGGAACCTCCATATTTAGAGGCAGCAGACCTCTGAATACCAGAGCTAAGAGGCAGGAGGAGGGCTTTGGCCAGTGGGCTCTTCTTGTGTTTCCAAAACTTTTAAATATGTTTGGCTTGCTGGTTCTATCCCCCCACCTATTTTCCATGTTAAGGTGTTGACTGAGCATCTATTTGGTCATTTATTTGCTGCTGCAAGTACTGAACTAAGATCCATATCAGTAGGAAGATAAATCAGTGCCTCAATCCATTGCTTTCTTTCCCAAATAAGTGTCGAGAATTGGGAACCTGAAGAGGATACAGGTGGCGACTATTTTTTACCCAAATGCAAATAGCTAGACATCATACTAACTAAGCTCAAAATGAAAAATCCATTACAATCTATACACTGAAGATTATGGTAAGGGATCCTGACATACAGCAAACAGTCTTGGCCCAGTCTAGGTACTCTTAACAAAATACTCTGATGCTTTTGTCACATTCAAGGTGATCCTAATGATGCTATCCTCTAATTAACAAGATTTTCTCCTCTCACATGACATCCCACATGCTGATAAAATAACTAAGGCCACCTCAAGACTTCTCTCTTTCCTGAGACTTCTGGTTTCAGCGTTTTGCTGCTTGGACGTGTCCCGTCTAGCTCTAATGGAGACACGCCGAGACTTGGCTGACGGGAAGGGTCCGAGACGGTCCCGGGCCCTCCCGGGGTCTTTGTAGGAGACCCCTAGCCTGGGGAGCTGAGGAGAGCCTCTTCCAAGGCGACGGCCAAGGAACTGAGGCTTACCTTTTCCCTGTAAGGTCCCGTCGCTGTAGAGCCAATATGGCGACTAGAGACGAGTGCCGTAGCAAGTGGACACGATAGAAAGTTTTAAAAAATGCTTCTGACAGATGCCCAAGGCTCCAATACGTGAGTTAAGCAACGCTCAAGTGTCACAAAGCGAACATGAGCCTCGGTAGAAATTAGAAGCGCCTATGAACAAAGTGTGGGTTGAGGGAGAACTCAAAATTCCCCCTCCCTTCCAGAAAAACCCGAAAAGCAGTTTTAAATCAAGAATAATAGACTTTAAGCTAATCTAAACCAAAGAAAATCTTAACGAAGTCAGAAACTGCATGCTAGTATAAAGCTGACTAAAATCATTGAACTTTTATCTTGTTTTGGAAAACTTACTTCTTGTTGATATTATGGCGGGGAGAGGGCGGAAAACGATGCCGGAGAAAAAAAAATACTCTCCGGAAATAATCAACCAACGACTCCCTCCTGGAATCAGGAAGTAAATACAAACTTTTCAACATTACTAGCAAATGCATTGTGCCCTCTAATGGAGCAGATGACTAATCTCAACACTAAACTGGACACTGTCTAAAACCAACTGATTCAAATGGATAAAAGAACCTCAGCTACAGAGAAAACAATAAAAAGGATGGGGAAAAAGACTGAGAGTATTAACAAAAGAATGGATGAAGCGGATAAAGAAAGATCTTCTGACAAATCACAAATAATACAGCTCCAGCTGGAAAGATCCACATATGTCCTACATTTCCAGGGGATTCCAGAAGAAAAAAATGAGAATTTAAAGGAACTTATAGTTGACGCCCTTGTATCACTAATGGATTACAAATGAGAAGAATTACTGAACAAGATGGACTTGGCCTACAGGATTTATCCGAACTTCATAAAGAAAAGCAAACTCTCAGGAGGAATTTATTTGAAATTCATGAAAAGATCTACCAGGGATCTGGTGCTAAAATCCACGATGGGGAAGGCTTTAAAAATCAAAAACAAAGATGTAAAAATTCTGAAAGATATCCCCTTTGAAGTGAGGAAGAAAAGGAGACTTTATAAGGAACTTACTCTCTTTCTACAAAAAAGGGAATACCCTATAGATGGATATTCCCTGAAGGACTGAGTTTCAATTATGAGGACAAAAGATTTAAGATTGACACTGTTCCTAAAGCAAATAAGTTCATGTCTCAATTTTCAAAGCCAATGCAAAATAAAAAAGAAAAGAAAACTTTCTGCGGAGGAGGAGGAGGAAGATGAAGAATCCTACTCACAGGATTCAACAAGTGCTAGTTCTAAATCTTCAGAGACTTCAGAATCTAAAAAAGGAGAAGCCGCTCCCAAACCCCGGACAAGGAAGAAACGCAAGAAGAAAAGACTCTAAAACTAAGATAGATGTCTATGCAGTTTTTGTTTAAATTATATCTAAAGCAATTTTTTATTCTCAAACTTTTATTTGTAATGCTATCTTTATATTAGTAGGTGATATAGCTAAATATTCATGTAATTCAGATTGTGTCACCTGTTAGTTCCACTCCCCCAATCCTAGTAGAATTGTAGTTTATTAGTGTTCCACTCCCCCACTCCAGTAGTTTGAATGTTGTAGTAATGGAAAAACAATAAAATCTTTATATAAAAAAAGACTTCTCTTTCCTAATTTGAAGATATTCCCAAGGGCTTAGAAACTCGCTCCACAACATCTGTAGAGAATCAAGAAGCTACTCACTGACATTTCCCCTCCCCTTCGGGAACAACAAATGCATTGTTTTCTATTATTCCCCAGCTCCTGTATGTTAAACTGCAATCATCCCACAACTTGTTATCTGTCCGTTGCTGCTTTCCACTTCCCTGTGTACCTTGAGTGTCAGCTCCCTTTTGTACTCAGTCCTGCCTTGCTTAGCAAATTCCACATGCTTTTCCTTTTCCCTGAGATTTTACATGGGCTTTTACTTGGGCCCCTTTTTTTGCCTGTGCACACATTATGGAACTCTAAGGCAGCAAACCTAAGCAGGTCTACTCTTTTCTTCCAGTAGGACCTGATCCCATGAGTGTTTTTCGGGTAGCAGCCTATGCCTCTTTGTTTCTGCAGGTCTAAGATCCTCTTAGGTTACAGGCTATTTAGACATCTAGAAGCCACCCATCCCTAGGCAGAAACATGACAGGATAGATTATAATTGTCTGCTCTCATATTAGTCAATATAGAACATATTAGTAAATACATATTAGTCAATATACAATATAAGATAAATAAACTATACATTGGGCAAGAAACAAGACAATAAAATATATAATATATGGAACAAATACTGACCAGAGCATTCACCTAGTTGTGGAACGGTCCACAGCAATTAAGTTCTTTTACTACTGGAGAATGACGCAGCGTTTTTTAATGTACAGATTAACTGAGCAAGATCAGAAGTCCCAGATCAGAATTTAACCCATGAGGGTTAAAACGTATCTATTTTTGGAACTAATTTTGATCCTGTCTGTTTAATTAATATTATTTTTAATACTTTTGTAATAATTTTATTAAGGGGTCCTTCTATTATTTGTATTAAATGTAAAATTATGTTTTTATAGAGTCTCCCTGATGAAGCCTGCATGGCCAAACACGTAGGGACTTTGTATAACCGTAAATCAGTCAATTATCACCTGTCATTTTTTCCTTTTTGTTCTGTTGGCACATTGCTGGGTGCAGCCCATTTTTTCTTCCTCCATATGTTGGTGTGTGCCAGCAATGCCCCTCTAAAATTTACAATGGCTATACTGGACAGTCTCTGTACATGAGAATAAATGGAGACATTGCACATTAAAAACAGAGACACTTAGAAAGCAGTGGGGAACATTTCAATATCTCTGGATGTTCAATAATAGACTTAAGAGGTTGCGAATACTTCATAAATTTTTTAAACTGAAATTCATACATAGATTTTATACTGTTGAACTCAATACGGACTGTTGTAAGATCGCTACAAAGAGTAAGCGTTCATTCTTTTAGGCTTATATACACTACTCAAAGTTGTCAACGACTGGAGCAGTCCAAAACTATTCTGGATCATTTATGCTTTCAACTGGATCCTATTTTCAACTGAGCAACCTTCATACCTCCAGGACCTTCTGATCTCTCTTTGCAGTATCTCTCATGCCCCTCTGTTTGGGCATAAAATTCTGTGCTGACTATAACACTTCATGCTTTTGACAAACCTGGCTCTAGCTTACAAAAGGATATAAATGTGTTCATCTTTAAGCTGCCATCACAGGACTTTTTTTGGGGGGTACTTTTGGCTGGAAAGACCAACTTGGCTACTCCCCTAGAAAATGGGATGGAGCCTAAAGACAGCTTCAAGCAGGACAGGACAGCATAACATAGAACAGAGCCACCAGATTAGCCTGTAGAGAATGGCAATGAACTGTTGCCAAGCACAGTTATCTGATTACAAACCAGAGGCTTAAGAGATGCAAAACCATTCACTGTGGCAAGTCATACTAAAACCGGAACTTTCCTTGTGTTTGATCCTAGGGTAGAAAGTGAGGCCCTCGCTGACTATGTTTGAAGCAGCTTGGTGTTATGACAGGCAAAAGCACAACTCCCTGCTCCTTTTAACAGCTGCACAAAGGTCAGAAAATCAACATGGGAACTTTTCCCCGCTTGAAGACGTGACAGTGAGGAAACCTCACTTGTTGAATGTTTCTCCGCCACGCCACTATTAAAGTCAAAGCGTCTTCTGCACTCTGCGCTAAGTGAGTGTTTCGCAAGCACTCCGCTTGACAGCGAGAGAGAGGGGGAAAGGCGGCTCTGTCCTCCTTTCCCCGGCTGCTGGCACCTGAGATGACCCCGTCCTCCGCCTCCTCTTCCCTCCTAAGAACACACTGAAACTCGACCCTCCCACGCCGGGTTCAGGAGGCGCGTTATTTACCGTCCCGCTCTCTCCCGCGGCTCCCTCATCACCTCGCAGTCCCTCCGGCCATGGCCGCCTCCCTTCTAAGGGAAAGCCTGACGGGAGCCGCCGGGACTGAGCGAGATAGATGAAAGATGAGCGCGCACTCACAGCCGACGCCTCCCCACCGCCCATGCGCGTTCCTCGACCCGCCACCATCCCCGGCGCACTCCCGCCTCTGTCGGTTGTCGTGCTCCCTTTTCCTAAGCAACCATCGCCTGCTCTTGTTTACGGCAGCCGCAAAAGGGACGTAAAAGCGCCGCCTGGGCGAGGAGGCTGGTTGAGGTAGATGCCGGGTGTTCTTGATGTACGGGGCTGGCTGGGGGCGGGGGGCGCCGCTGGGTGTCCTTCAGGCTGAGCGGAGGCCGATATGAGGGCTCGCCTCATTCGGTCGGGTCCTTCGCGCGAAGAGCGGCCGGAGGGGGGTGGAGTGGGTGTGCTTTCTCTTCCCCGAGCCCGTGGGCTCCTACGTAGGGATGAGGGCTGCTTGCACTGGGCTGGACCGCGGAGGGGGGCCTTTGCCCTTGCTTGTCCCCCTTTCGCCGGCGGTGGCGTGTGCGGCTTTTGAGCCGCTGCAGTTCGTGCTCTGCCTGTCAGTTCTGGGACCCCCTGTTATCAGAGCAGACTATCTTCGAGAGCCGGGAAAAGTCACGCCAACCCCCCCCCCCCCCCTGTGCATGCTGCAGGTTTCTGTCAGGTACAGGCATGACTCGCTCAGAGAAGAGCTTGCCCAGTGTCTGGAGTTAATGCTGTGTCAGTAGCTGCCCTTTACTAAGTCAGGGCTGTTTAACCTGACTGACAGAGCCCTTCAAGGTCTAGGGCAGAGATCTTTTCCCCAGAGCCCGAGATCTACAAAGCATGTGTTATGTCTCTCGTTTATGGCTTCTCTCAAAACCTTTGCCTTGTGTTCCTTGGGCAACAATAGTGTGGTGCATTCCCTCTGTCAAGATCAATGGCAGGATCATTGCTCTTTAGATAAGTGTTTTCTGTATCCTGATTAAGTGACTTGGTAGCAGCAGCTGGCCTTGGACTGGGCACTGTACTTTCTTTGTATTTTAAATGCTTTGGATTCCACACACCACTAACTGTATTATTTTTTGTTTACTTCATCTGTACCCTTGCCTTTTCCCCAATGGGGACCTGAAGCAGCTTAAATCATTCTTGTGTTCTCTGTTTTATCCTCACAACAACCTTGTGAGGTAGGTTAATGCTGAGAGTGTGTGACTGGCCCAAGGTCACCCAGCATGCTTCCATGACACAATGAGGATGTAAACCTGGGTCTCCTGAATCCTAGTTCAGCACTTGAACCACTGCTGGACACTAGTTCTCAACTAGTCACATGAACACATGAAACCGCCTTATACTGAATTAGACCTCTGGTCCATCGGAGTCAGCATTGTCTACTCTGACTGGCAGCGGCTCTCCATGGTCTCAGGCAGAGGTCTTTCACATCACCTCCTACCTGATACTTTTGGCTGGAGATGCTGAGGATTAAGTCTGGGAACTTTTGCATGCAAAGCAAATGCTCTACCACTGAGTCACAGCCCTTCCCATCAGTGGCTATTAACCACAATGTATAGATGGAACACTATGTGGCAGTGATGCTCTGTGTTCTTGGTGCTTGGGAGCCACAGTGGGAGGGCTTCTTGAGTTCTGGCCCCACTGGTTGACCTCCTGATAACACCTGGGTTTTGGCCACTGTGTGACACAGAGTGTTGGACTGGATGGGCCATTGGCCTGATCTAGCATGGCTTCTCTTATGTTCCTATGTTCTCTTAACTGCAGTGTGTTGGTAGCCTTCTATGTAAACCTTCTGTAACTGAAATTACAGAAGTTATTACAAAGTTGTGCAGTTAAAGAGTTTACAATATATGTTTTGTATAATCAAAAACAGTTTCTATAAATCCCTTCTATTTTTATATATTTGTTTTGGTAAGTCCCCCGACACTCACTTTTCTTCTACCCTTGTATTGCATATTTAGTCACTCTTTATAAAACAATTTCTTGTAATGTGTAGTGCCTTGATCCTGCACTAATTGGAAGGAACTAATCAATTAGTGTTCCACATTAAACTTTTTAAAATAGAATCATAGAGTTGGAAGGGACCTCCAGGGTCATCTAGTCCAATACCCTGCGCAATGCAGGAAATTCACAAATACCTCCCCCCCCACACGCACTCCCAGTGACCCCTGTTCCATGCCCAGAAGATGGCAAAAAACCCTCTAGGATACCTAGCCAAAGTGGCCTGAAGAAAAATTGCTTCCTGACCCCAAAGTGGTGATCAACATTTCCCTGGCCATGTAAAAAAGGGTCACAAGAACTAAGCACTGATGCAACCCTGCCTGCCCTCCCTCTCATGATCTGCCTAAGTTCACAGAATCAGCATTGCTGTCAGATGGCCATCTAGCCTCTGTTTAAAAACCTCCAAAAAAGGAGAGCCCACCACCTCCCAAGGAAGTCTGTTCCACTGAGGAACCACTCTGTCAGGAAGCTCTTCCTAATGTTTTGCCAAAAACTCTTGATTTAATTTCAATCCATTGGTTCTGGTCCGACCTTCTGGGGTAACAGAAAACCACACCGTACCATCCTCTATATGACAGCCCTTCAAGTACTTGAAGGTAGTTATCATATCACCTCTCAGTCGTCTCCTCTCCTGGCTAAACATACCCTGCTCCTTCAGCCTTTTCTCATAGGACAGGGGTGGCCAAACTGTGGCTTGGGAGCCACATGTGGCTCTTTTGTATATATTGTGCGGCTCCTGGCAGGGCGGCTGGAGAAGCCAAATATTATTAGCAAACAAATATCATTAGACAAATATCATTATCAATATCTGCTTTTATCACTTTTGATATTATTTTTTATTTGATTTATTTATTTAGGCATTTAGGCATTTTTACCTCGCCCTCCCCGTGAGCGGGCTCAGGGCGGCTTACAGGGGCAAAAGCCCACACATAAAATCCAATAAAACAGTAAAATCTTAAGAATACATAATAACAATAATAACAATAAGAACAGTAATAAAGTGCTTTCAGACAACAAGATGGCCGTGAGTGGTTGTTTACTACAGTAAAAACATGTAGTATTTGTTAATGTCTTGCGGCTCCCAAACATCTGATGTTTATTCTGTGTGGCTCTTACATTAAGCAAGTTTGGCCACCCCTTTTATAGGACGGTCTCCAGACCCCTCACCATCTTCATTGCCCTCCTCTGTTCACATTCCAGATTAAATTGTGGCGCCCCAAACTGAACACAGTACTCTAGGTGAGGTCTAACCAGAGCAGAATAAAGCGATACCATCACTTCACATGATCTGGACACTATACAGGCCAAAATAAAGCCCAATAAAGCCCAAAATCACATTTGCCTTTTAGCTAACACATCACACTGCTGACTCATGTTCAGCGTATGGTCTACTAAGACCCCTAGATCCTTTTTGCACATACTACTGCCATGACAAATCTCCCCCACCATAATTATGGATTTGAATTTTCCTACCTAAATGCAGATCTTTACATTTATCCCCGTTGAAATTTATTTTATTTGTTTTAGCCCAGTTTTCCAGCCTGTCAAGATCATCCTGTATCCTGATTCTGTCTTCTACCATATTTGCTACCCTTCCCAATTTAGTATCATCTGCAAATTTAATAAGCATTCCCTCTATTCCCTCTGTTCCTTCTTCCAAATAATTTATAAAGATGTCCCAGGACAGATCCTTGATGCACTTAACTTATTACTCCTCTCCAAGAGGATGAAAAACCATTCACAAGCATTCTTTGGGTGTGATCTGTCAGCCAGTTACAGATCCACCTAACAGTCATAGGATCCAAACCACATTTTACCAACTTTTCAACAAGAATATTATGCGGAATCTTATCAAAAGCCTTACTCAAATCAAGATAAACTATGTCTACAGTATTCCCCTGGTCCAGCAATGTAGTAACTTTCTCGAAAAAAGAGATAAGGTTAGTCTAACATGATTTGTTCTTGAGAAACCCATGCTGGCTCTGTGTAATCACAGCTGTTCTTTCTAAGTGCTCAAGGACTGACTGTTTGATGATTTGTTCTAAGACTTTTCCAGGTATAGACATCAAGCTGATGGGTCGGTAGTTACCCAGATCCTCCTTTTCCCCCTTCTTGAATTTGGGGACAACATTTGCTCGCCTCCAATCTTCTGGCACCTCACCTGTTCTCCAGGAATTCTCAAAAATAATGGACAGAGGCTCAGAAATTACATCTGCGAGTTCTTTTACTACCCTTGGATGCAGTTCATCTGGTCCTGAGGTTCCATTTAAAGAAACTAGGTGTTTATGTACTACTTGGTGTTTATGTACTACCCGTATGCCAATCCTAGGCTGCAATTCACTTCCATCATCATGTGTTCTGTTTTTGCCATGTTGAACACCATTTCCCTCACAAGAGAAGACTGAGGAAAAGTAGGAATTGAGCAGTTCTAGTTTTTTCTAATAGAAGACAGCGGAGCAGTCGGCATCACCTTATTCTTGTATTCCTAATAGAATGGAATCTATTTGTGTTGCTGTTTCTCTGTTCTGTATTTCATTTCAGAAAATTCCTGATTCTTCCCAGATTCTCCTGAATTTGCTTATAGCTTTGCTTAGTGGACGCAGGAAACTACCTCAGTGGCTGGCAAACCAAAATGAGAAGCAGGGTAACCTGGTACAGAAGAGTTTCTGTCTCTTACATTAATCTAAATACTTTGTGTTCCAGGTAGACCAGGATCTTTCAAGACTTGACAGAAGCTGAAACCTATCAGATATAAACTTCAAGGCTAACAAATCCATGAGTGGGAATCGATCCCTGAAGAGACGATGTGGGGAATTGCATTCGGAATCCCCTGTGCGCTATGGTCATGTTCCTTCTGCAGGATGTGCATTAAGCAAGTTGATTCAGTTGCCTACACCGCCTTTGTCAAAGCACCAGTTAAAACGGTTAGAAGAACACAAGTATCAAAGTGCTGGACGGTCCCTGCTTGAGCCACTAATGCAAGGTTATTGGGAATGGTTAGTTAGAAGAGTACCATCTTGGATTGCTCCTAATCTGATTACAATAGTTGGACTGATAATAAACATCTGTACAACAATAATATTAGTGTGTTACTGTCCAACAGCTACAGAGCAGGTAAGCAAAAGGTCTCGGATAATTTCTTGTGAGAGAAGGAGCTGTGTTTCTTTTAAATATGCAGTATTGTATTTTTGCTTTGGTATTACGTATTGTGGTAGTTTATGCCTTTATAACATGCGATGTATTGGAAATTTTAGAAACATCAGTATGTAAGTAACTTTAACTCAAGCCTCATTGATTTCAAAATGTGATACAATTTGCACAAGTTTTTTCTAACATTAGTACCACTGAAATATCTGCTGACAGATGTGTGTGATAAATGGCAGGATCTGGAGGAAACGAAGAACAGTGGTCACAGAATCTGAAAGAGTCCCAGAGTATCAAGTGTACAAATGAAAAATATATTATTTTTCTAAGACTCCTTTAATCCAAGAAGTTTTCCATAGCACATGATCTCAGCTATACTTTTGTTATAACATTTCTGCAACATAAGCTCTAAACTATTCAGCACTGCAGTAATGAAACTTGTTCATGTTGAGATACCTGTTTATCTGCCTGTGCTGACACAGAGCTTAACAGCTGTTAAGGAGGATTGGTGGTTGCAAACTCACTTGTGACAGAGGGATTACTACTGATTTGTAAAGGATTATTATGTTGAGCGTATCTGGTCAAGGTAGTGGGGTTGTGGCCCAGTAGAAGAGCCTTTGCTTTCCAGTTAAAAGGACCAGCAGTAGGTGATGTGAAAGCCCTCTGTTGGAGACCCTGGAGAGCACCTTCTAGTCTAAGTAGACAATACTGACTTTGAAGGACCAATGGTCTGATTCAGTATAAGAAAGCTTCATGTGTGTTCATGTGTATAGTGTTTAAAAATTATAGAATCTTAAAATTTGAAAAGGACACTGAGTGTTGTATAACTCATATTTTTGTCCTGTGGGAGGATAATAAAATATATCTCTTATTTCCCAGACAGATACCGGCCCTTACACTTTCCAAACTACATGTGACATTAAAGATCCACAGTCAGATCTCATATTTGTGTCTTTCTCTCTTTTAAAGCAGCTGTGGGGGAAGAGATACTGAGATGGGGATTTAACTTCCTGTCTCTCCCCCCTCACCACTATTTAAACAATGTAAATTCCCTGGCTAATGAGAGCCAGTGCAGTGGTTAGAGTGTCAGACTATGATCTGGGAGACCCAGACTCTAATTCTCAAGCTACCATGGAAACTTGCAGGGTGACTTTGGGCCAGCCATTTCAGTGTATCTCACAGGGTTATTATAAGAAAGGTGGGGTATAAGTGAAGTAAATAAATAAATATGTGGTGTGGTATGGAAAACTTACAGATGTCTAGCAAGATGTTGGAGGCATATGTCCAGCATTTCTTCTAATTTGACTCTCTGAGCAGGTGGTTTGGTGGCTGAACTGATACGCTGAATAATGTAGTTACCATTTTGTACTTTGTACCTTGTCAGTGAGTAAAAGAAATAACTGTTCTCCTTATTCCTTGCAAATCTTGTTTTCCCCCCTAGAGTAAAGGTACTTGGTTGTTTTGTGCTGTTCCATACCTTCATCACCTTTATAATTCTCCATTTTATCTTTTCTAATTTGACTATATCCTCCATTAACTGGGGTGCTCAAAATTATAGTACTTTAAATATGACTTTATATGTTGAATTATAACTTTAGTCCCAGAGACAGTGATTCCATTAATAAACATAAATGTTTCATTGGCTGTCTGTACTACCAGGTAAATATGTTGATTCATGTCAATTTAGTTATTTACCAGCAAACCCCAACTATGCTGCTGCTTATCCAGATTTTCCTTGTATCTTGTATGTTTACTTCTTTACCATATTGCCCCCCCTTCACTGTTGCTGTCTGCTCAGCTCTCCAGTGTATTGAAGTCACTGTACATTTTAATCTACTCTATAGCAGTGTTGGCAATTCTTTTGAAAAATGCTTTTGAGAAATGTGCTGTCATCTCCATTCAAGTAATTATTAAACTGTAGAATAGAAGTGGCCTTGTGCCTAACTGCAGTAGATATTACTTTTTAATACTACTAATGCTGCTTTTCAATTACCCATGTAGTTGTATTAGACAGTTCCAACTGTAGCTGGCCTTTGCCAGTAACAATATTTGCTGTGCAATCTTATGCTGAGTTACTCCAGTGTAAACTTAGAGTGGTCTGATTCTGCATAGGATAACATTGTTAGAGTGCTAATAACCAATGGTGCTCGACCTGCCCTCTGCAACTAAAATTCTGACAAGATTTTCTCTCATATTGTCATTCATTACCACGGTTAGCATTAGCAACACTGGCATTTTTCTTCAAACAGTAATCTAGGATGAATGATATATTACTGTCAGAAATACAACTTCAAAGCTCAGGATACGAAACCCTTTATCTTGCACTGCTTGTCCTACATATTTAAGCTACTTTGTGGAAACTCATCTATGGGGTAATTGCTCAGGAAAGTATCACAGTTTTGTTTGTTAATGTCAGTCTTGCACATTCTCAGTTTGCAAGCATAATTTTATGCTATTTTTAATATAATGTGAAGAAGATTGCTTTACAAGCAAGTACAAGTATGTAACATGGTATTTAGCAAACATCTGTATGAGCAGTAACCATGAGAAGTACAAGTTGCCATGTATTGGGTTACAGTTAAAATGCTGCTTGGACTCTGAGTAGCTGTCTGTACTCGCAAGTATGTTCAGGACGGAGGATTTGCTTGGGTTTTTATGAGATTTGCATAGAACACGAAGAGATTAACTGGATACATGCCGAGGTTGCAGTTAGAGATGACATTTTAGGGAAGATGTCTTTGAAGGAATATATACAGTGAGGAGGAAAAGCATTTAATGCTAAACTGGAATGTATTGTGTATTCGTCTTTCCTGTCAGAATAATTCACATCAGGACATAATTTTAAGAGCAGTTCTTTTGCTTAGATGTATTAAGGGGAAAGCTAGAGAAGTTCAATCGAAGATTGTCCACCTTCCTTTAGTGAATTTGCAGGTATTTATTTATATAGTTATGCTTTAGGTAGATGAAAATGCAAACTTTAATCATTTGGTAGCAAAGACAGATCAATATCCTGGTTTGCTTACTTTTTGGTGGAACACCATATTTTTCTGTATGGTCCTCTACATAATACATTTTTGAATTAAAATTATTCCTGCAAAGCAATGAGGCTATCTTATGTACTGTATTCTTTCTAATCACCCATTCATGGAAAATGCAGAAAAAGGAAAAGCTTTGTTAAGTTTCCCCTTGTCTATAACTGCTGTCATGTTGCCCCAATATGTCGGTCTCTGTCTTATATATTTTTGTAATCTCATGTCTACAGACACTATAAAATACTTGTATGAAAGTTTGCAGTCAGATGCCAACTTTAGACAATAGTAACTCGGTACATCATAAGATGATAAGATAAATTTTGGGATTAACATAATCTTTTTAAAAAATGTGTAGTAGTGATGTGCAGCTGGGTCCTATGTTACCCGTGTGTTTCATGGTCTCTTTAACAAACAAGCTTCTGCCATATTTTTCATGTTGTTTTGTCATAAATTTGAAAAATTTAAATCGTTTCTCTGTGGAATATCAAACTGCCCTTCTCTTATATTTAGATTTCTTGAAAAACTCCCATATTGTAAATTATTTCAATACATATTTACAGTTAAATATTAGCATTTTCAAGGATGGAATTGGGAGGAAAACGGGTGTTTAATAGCACTTTGACTGTTACAAAGAATGCCACAGTAATAAAATATAGGAAACACTTGAAACTTACTTAGCAGTTTTTAAAATGTTATGAAGTACTGATTTAGATGGCTTGAGTCTCAACTAAAGGCCTTTGTTGAAAATCCATATTTCTAGTGCTCATAAGATTGCAACATCTCAAAATACAGATACCCCGTGGCAGAACCCATCAAACGTTTGCCCAGACAGCTGGGAGAGCAAGTGCTCATTGGGGACCTTATCATTTAGCTATGATTAAAAAAAATAATGATCTTGGGGATTTGGAAGGTTCATATAAGTAACCTGTTAAAGCTGGACAACAAATTACTCCATATATTAACATCAGTGGATGTGAATAGTTCCTATCCAGATTATGGTGACCCACAAGCAGAAAGCAACTGTTCAGCTGTTCAAGTGAGTGCTTTAACGCTTCACTGAGGCCCCACAAAACAGACCTTGTAAAAATTATTACTAGTTTTTCCATGTGTATTCTGAAAGCTGCAAAATTTTCTGCGTTGTTAGCAGATGGAGAGTGAGGAAAGATCAGCTGATTGTTTCTGACATACCCAGGTTATTAAAATTAAGCTTTAGAAAGCAGAACAATATTTAGACTCATTTTCCATATGCAGCATTATGGTGCAGTCTTTGTTTATCAAGCAATTCACTAAATTGACGGGCTGTTGCCACCTTTTTAATCATTAATATGTTTTGATATAATTTCCTTTATTCATGCAATACACCACTGTATATCATGCAAGTGTCAGTATTTGTACCCTTCTACAAACAATTAAGGATGGTTTTGCAGCGTGTAAGAAATATAGCTAATCTACATTTCACTGCTGTTCACATATGTATTTCTCTCAGGCACCTGCTTGGGCATATATTGCATGTGCTTGTGGTCTTTTCATATACCAGTCTTTGGATGCCATAGATGGAAAGCAAGCAAGAAGAACAAATACTAGTAGCCCTTTGGGAGAACTTTTTGACCATGGCTGTGACTCACTGTCCACAGGTATTTACTGCTAAAAGACATTTGTCTATTAAATTATTTACACTCTGGAGGGTATGTAGAATACAAAACTAGAAAACCGAAAAATTATTGGATCCTGTTGCAAAGCGAATAATGTGCTGTGATTATATTGGAGTCCCATGCCACCTTAAAGGCTAACCAAATGTATTATATCATAAGTTTTCGTGATTCACCAAAGCTTATGCTGAAATAAGTTTTGTTAGTCCTTAAGGTATGAGTGCACTTCTGTTTTATTTTGCTGCTGCAGATTAACTTGGCTTCCCATCTGGAATAGAGATTATATTGTTGCCACATTTTAGAGATATGGGTTGTGTGCTTAACACATATCTAAATTGGGTTAGCTAACTTAATGTGCAGTAATGTGCAGTGCAATCTTAAAACACTGTGTAAACCCATCAAAATAAGTGGTCTTAGACATGAGTAACTCTGCAAAGGTTTTCATTGTTAAATCATGTCATCACTTAAAATATTTAAAATATATCTATTTTGCTGTTTAAATAGGCAACGCTCCCCAGTAGAGCTGAACTGAAACAGGTTTTTTTAGTTTTCACTTTCATCATTGAAAAGTATCTCATAACTGCCTTTTTGAACCTTTTCCTGTTTCTTATGCAAATCCTAGAGATCAGAATTAAATGAGTAAAGGCTCCCAAATGCTGGTTGTAAAGTTTTAACGAACTGTGTACATCCTGAGCTATCTTATATACTATTGTGCTAACAAATAACCAGAATAATCTGTTATGCTATACAAATCACACTTGAGACTACTGTCTTCTTATTATACAGTTCTACTTACAACCATAAGTGATACACATAACAAATGGTTTTGCCACCGTGCATAAATGACATCTACACCTGAAAGTCTTTGAAAGTACAAGTCTCTCTTTAGAATGATGCAGTCACCGGTTCATGATGCAGAGAAGACAGCATGTGGACAGCATGGGCTCAAGAGTAGCCGTAGCGCAAACTAAAGGAGTGGCAACGGCATGCCTTGGTTGCTTCACTGTTTCTTAGGGCTTCATCAGGCTGCTTTTCTTAGGGATGGAGCCCACCCAGCTCTGGTAAGATCCAAAATGACACAAAGTCTACAAGTATATTCCAAATTCCAGAGCTATCTGGAATATACTTGTAGACTTTGTGTCATTTTGAATCTTATCAGAGCTGGGTGGGCTCCATTTCTAAGAAAAGACGCCTGATGAAGCCCTAAGAAATGGTGAAGCAACCTAGGCATGCCGTTGCCACTCCTTCGGTTTGCGCTATGGCTATTCTGTTTGAAAGTCTTCTCTGCATCATGAGCCAGTGACTGCATCATTCTAAAGAGAGACTTGTACTTTCAAGGACTATAAGGTCACTATTCAACTGGTGTAGGTGTCATTTATGCATCTTTATGTGTATCGTTTGTAAGTAGGACTGTAAAAGAAGATGGAAGTCTTGCATGTGATTTGTACAGCGTGACAGATTATTCTGGTTATTTGTTCACACAACTGTATTTGCTGTATTTCCATTCTTGTGTGGTTGTTAGCTTATGTACTATGGCTCAGGGAAGTTCCCAAATATTGGAAACAAAAGAGTTGTGCAATCCCTGATTTTTTTCTGCAGGGCAACTGGCTAAAGCTTAGACAGAATCCTTTTAATATACTTTTTATATCTGGCTGTGCTAGCTTTGTAAGTTTTGTTTCACTTCAGTAATACTTTGAAAGAACTGAAACAAGCTTCCAGTTGCACAGACAGCACATTGCATTTACAATAAAGAACTGTAACTCAGATTCTCTGTGCTTGAACCAACCAACCCTATTAGAGTATGTTGTGATTAGGCTACTCCGTGCCTGGGTAGGCTTTGAATAATAGAACAGAAAGTTTATTGACATGAACATTCCTGCAGCCTTTAAAAGGATGCATGGCTAAGTGCACTCCCAATGAGCAGTGTCCTGCTGTTTCAGGATTGCTTTCTTAAAATCCATGAAGGGTGTGTGTATTCAAAATACTTTCTTTTAATAAAACTGTTTAGATGAGAAGCTATTTGTATTCAATTTCAGCACTCTATTGATTCATTTTAAATTTTATTTTCAAACAAGGAATATTGAAATCTATAGCATAATAATACAAATAATATTTCCACATTTTGGACTTACATTAATTTCTGTTAAACTCAGCTATAGAAACTGTTTTCTAAAGTCTGTTGATTTCTATAGAAAGTAAGTTTTCCCCCTTGCAGCTTTGTTTCCCCATTCCCTTGGTATACTTGCAGAATCAACAAGTCACTGGAGTTTGTTCAGGATTAGTCCTAAGGAGATGGTCACATTTGTTGCTCTGTATAAATAATCACCTGTTGATAGCCTGTTGCGAACTTATGTTGAGGGAAATGATCAGGTTGCTCATTCGTAATATTATTACTATTAGTAATACTATTGTGGTATTACTAGTAATATTCATTTGTTTTTTAAAAATATACTCTGATGGAACTGAGAACACACCTGCCCTCCTGGTTAATTTGGTTTGTATGCGATGTTTGTTTCCAGCTTGTACATTTTATTTATTTCTTAGAACATTCATTGATCTTGGAATTTTGACATACCAATGCTATGCTTAAAAAAACTTACCATGCAGTAAGTAAGAGAATCCATTTAATATCACTGGATATTGAGTAGCATATTGATGAACTAATGTCAACATTTATTTCTCAAGGCTTTTGTTCTAAAACCTGTAGTCTTTGCTCATTGTAACTGATTTTCTCTGCAGTTTTTGTGGTCTTGGGAACGTGTATTGCTGTGCAGCTGGGGACAAATCCTGACTGGATGTTCTTTTGCTGTTTTGCTGGGACGTTTATGTTTTACTGTGCACATTGGCAGACATATGTCTCTGGAACGTTGCGCTTTGGAATGTAAGTAAACCAGCTAAGAGTCAAGTATGTGAGTATGCATTCACAGTTCTATCGCCTCCTCTTTTGTCAACTTAAGGTTTTTCTACAAACCTGGGGCTACCTCCAGATTTGTAGAAGTATCTCCCGTTTCTACAATTGGCCTCATTGTGTAGATTTTTGATCTACACTCTGGGGCCAGGTTCAGAATTAGCTACGTAGATTAATTCAGTTGGGCTTGCTTCCAGGTAAGTGCACACAGGCCTGATTCGTCTTCTGTCTCCGAGCTTTCTACTTCCTAGAGTTTATCTAATTTGGCTCAAGATAAATGTCCTTGTGCTGTGCAGTGGTCTTTGGCCCTCACGCATGGACCTTAGTGTGCTTACTGAGCTCTGGGCCAGGGATAGGGTGAACACTTGATTAGTTAGTGCCTGTCCTGAAACCTGAGCTAATGTAATATGATGAGAGCTCACAGCCTTCTGATGCTTACAACTTTCCAAAGTAGTAATGCTAGTTGGCTGCTGTGAGGAGTGATTTTTTCAAAAGGACAAACCATTAATTGTGAAGTTGAAAATAGCTGTTTTTGAAATTTAGACTGAATGTCAACATGGTTCAAAACAAAGTACGACTGACTTAAATAGCATATGGAAATTGTAAAGCAGAAAATAGTCTGGGTTATAAATGAGTTCAAAAAGAAGAATGAAAGATGCTCACACACTGCATTAGGAGAGCTGCTAGAGAGTGGAAGCACCAAAAGTCTGGAGAATGACTATGGCCCAGTATTGTTTGTATTAAACCTGATCTGAATGTAGATAACGAGAGCTTCATCGGGTCAATTTACGGTTTGTCCTACAAATAGGTAAAACAGAGCACAATAAATTCTTAATCTTGTTGATAAAACTTCCTTCCCATAGTTTCTCTCATCAGGGATGATTCTTAAGCAAAGTTATGCACATGTTCAAGCCATATAGTTGCATATTTGTGGTCTTGGCTGATGATGAAGTACTAAAATAACGCAATTAAAATATTGCAGTCAAAAATATTGGATTGGAGCCTGTGAACCATGAACAGAATGAGTTAATGGAAAAGGTCTCTCCCCTTGTTTCCTTCCTCCTGAAAAGAAGTTCCTGTGGATCAGGGATCCTGGGGCTTAGAGTATAACATAGCATGTAGGGCTGCAGCTAGACAGGAAGTCAGCGGAAATCAGAAACACCTCTTCTTGCATTAACTCTTCTGTTTGTGGAGTGGTGAGTCCTTTTTGCTGCAGCCTCCATGCCACATCCTACTCTGTTCCCAAGAGTCCTCTGCCCCCCTCGGACTGCTTTGGGAGCAGGTGGGGGTTACAGAGGGAAGAGGGAGAGATCTGTTCCACAAACTTATTCTGTTTCTGGATCATAGAAGCCAACCCATAAAGTTCAAGGTCAGAGAACACTGCAGAGCCTGAAGGATATCCTGGACATTGGTTTGATGTAATTGCATGGCTCAGACCTTTCTATGCTGCTAGTTCATTACAGCCAATTATAATGATATATATATAAAGTATATAACATACTTTACATAGAATTTAAAATTATTGTTTCACTCATTTAGCATAATTTATGGCTTGCATGTGTTGATGTGTGTTTTTAGTGGCGTATGTAAACTATTTCAGAACTGCTGCTGTAGAAGATGTATAGGATTTGCTTTAAATTTAAGTTAGAGTTGAAGATGTAAACCTTTTATTTTGATTTGTATGACGTTTGTTTTATTATTGTTTTTGGAATATGTTCAAACTCCTTTTCAGGAGTATAATCCAAGACTAATGAACACATTGGGAGGTTTACCACTGACTTCAATTGGATGTGGATTGTAGTCATTACTGCTTTTCAGGCCATGTATTGGCCTCTGTAATAACTATTTGTAACATTTTAAAAGAGCTGTCTATTTTATTTCAAATATGTATTATTAATTGTCAGTGAAAATCTGTTCCATGGAACTGTTAAGCTAAAGATCTCTTAGTACAATGATTTTAAATGTTTCTTTTCCTCATGCATAGATTTGATGTTACAGAGTCTGAACTCTGTATTGTAATAACTCACCTTCTCACAGGAACTCTGGGACCTGAGTTCTGGAATGACACGGTAACTGAAACAAAACAGTGTTACCCGCGGTGAATAATGGCATGAATTCTGTAGAGACAGCACCTTTTGTCATGCACAGCGTAACTAGAAAAATGACAATAGTCCTTTCACATTTGTTTCAGTAAAAGGCAATCAGTAATCCCTCTGTGGGATATAAAAATTCACTCTGATTGTGCTCTGTGGTGTTGTTTCCCCCCCCCCCCTTATTGGCTATTGTAAAACGTGCAGAACTGACTTCACTTCTTTGAAGAGAAGAATGCCAGTGTGGAAGCATCTCTTTACATAAGATCTGGATTACTTTTGTTGGAACCACCTTTGGAATATTTCCTTCCTCTTTAACTAGAAACCTTTCCACCAGGAAAAAGAATTGTTTAGCTAGCTGGTTATCGTGAGATGTTAGTGTTAGAAAAATATTCTTAGGGATCCCATAAAAATATTCTTAGTGATCTCCTAGAGTTCCTTGCCCTTAAGCTTAGGAAAGATCCTATAGGGCTCTTTCCTAGGATGCTGTGTATCAGTGATGTAGATTCCTAGTAAGCCAAAGTTTCATCTTTCCTTCCCTTATTTAAATATTAGGAAAATTAACTGCTAATATGTTTTTTTCATAATTCTGTTGCTTAGTAGAACCAGTATAAATATTTCCTTAAGATGCTTGCAAATGGTGTTTTTAAATGTCACTTTATTAACAGCTTAAACGGCTTGGTTTTCTGATTCTTTCAAGATCTTGCATAACTACTGTCCTCTCTTTGAATTCATCTCTATTGATATTGCATTTGATGGGGAAATTTCACGTAGAGGATTTCCCAATCAAGTTTGAGTATACAGTAGTGGCTTTGGTAGTTGCTGGTCATCGGAATTAAGAAATACTTCTTACACATTTGTTACAGATACACCAGTGTACCCACAGCAGACAGACAGGCAAGGTATATATGTGTTGTGGAGTTGCAGTATGACTCTTGGACTCATGTTCTTGGGTGTTTAAGGATATGTGAATAGTGGTCATACTTTGCTGTGAGCGACACTGGTATATACATGGCAGACCTGACTGACATGTATAGTACAGCCTAAGAGTTATGAGTCAGGATGATGATGAGAGAAAACAGACTGGGGTGCCAAGCAAAATGTGTAAAACAAGCTATCATAACTGACAAATCTAAATCAGAGAGTTAATGATAACTCTTAATGCAGTGCTGTTGACTGTTCTGAGTGATTCACATACACAGTCTCGATAATACCTGTAAGCTAGGTGGGTATTGCAGATGGGTGGTGAGCAGGGTTCCCCCTAAATTGTGCTAATTTCTGACCCCCAGCACACAGATTTTCATCTCAGTGCAGGGGGCCAAGGAGTGGGTTTGGAGAAGGCAGAACTTTCCCTCTAAGTGACCTGCCTTCTCCAAGCCTGCTTTCTCCAATTGTATGGCTCGGAGAAGGCAGGCACTTAGAGCAACAGTACTTTTAAGTGCATGCCTTCTCCAAGCCAGCTTTCTGCAATTGCATTTCTTTCTCTTTTCCTCTCTTTCCATATCTTTCTTTTCCCCTTTCTTTCTCTCCTTTTCTTTCCATTTCTTTTCCTTCTTTCCCCCTTTCCCTTTCTTTCCATTTCTTTCTCTTTTCCTCTCTTTCCATATCTTTCTTTTCCCCTTTCTTTCTCTCCTTTTCTTTCCATTTCTTTTCCTTCTTTCCCCCTTTCCCTTTCTTTCCATTTCTTTCTTCCCCTTTCCAAACTGAAATTTTAAAAAATTAAAAATTAGGCTCACTCTGAACTTTTATGCTCATAGATTTTTTGGCTCACGAAGTATGATTTTTGCTCACAACAGTCAACAGTTTAGAGGGTGGTGAGAGAGGACTGAGACTAAAAAATGGCAGGTTGCCGAAAGCCATCTACTGAATTAATGGGTGGGGGTGAGATTTTAACTCAAGACTCTTGGTTTGAAAAGGGCATGTGACAAAATAGAAAATATGGGACAATCCTACAAGACCCTGAATATCTTTTCACAAATTCTTTAGCTAACATTCTGCACATGGGGAAGCTGTATTTTTTACCATCAATATTTTGGTAGCATTTTCATGTGTGTGTGTGTTTCTGAAATAGTATGCTACTAGGTAATATGAGGACTGGAATAAATTGGGTTAAACAGGTGCTTGGAAATGCACATGAACTAAATGTATATAATTCTGGCACTGCACTGTATAATTGTACTTGGGGGAGGGTTACTGCAGAGTAATGATTAGTATTCAGTGGGACTAGCTCATGGATTGGCACTTTCCTGCTTCCCCCACCTGCTGCAGCCCACTGGACCACCCCCATTTTGTTCCTGGTGCTCAGCAGACCCCCAGGAACAGCATGAGGCAAAGGGGGGATCTGCAGTGGGGAGGGAGAATTGGCAAAAAATACCCCGGACTCAATGATAGAAGTGCTCTTCCATCATCAGAAATGAGTGGTAGGACACCAACTTGTAACTAGAAGGCAATAAAATAGAACTTCCAATGCATAGTGACAGACCAGTGGCTCCAGATGTTTTCTTTGTTACAGACTGCGCATTATGAGATTTGAAGTGGCTACATGTGTCCCTTTTACTTCACTGTGTGTATGCTGGTATGTGTTGGGGAGATGAAACCAATTGCAAATCCCTGCTATATTTATTTACTGTGTAATAGATGAGCACAGCCTGTTCTGATGTGACAGTGGATGTTAGTGTATATTTCATCTAAGTTTATGTGCTAGGGTTTGGCAGTAGTATTGATGTTACATGCATCAGTTTGCCAAAAAACAAAATCTAGGAATCCTTACACACATTTGTAACTTTAATAAACTAAAATAGGATTTTAGTAAACTAGATTAGGATTTCTGCTGCTACAGCTAAGTTCATTTACATAGGATTCCACATAGAAATTTCTTTCAAGCTATTTGGCAGCTGGGGGGGTTGTTTTGTTGTAATGGTGCTGTGAGCCCACTTGGAGACACTGTTTGCTATGAAGAGCACTTGTCAGTTCTTTCAAACCATTAGAGATAATAGATTCTTGACCATGTCATAAGGATGAGGACTTTTTAGGAAAAAGAAATTTTAAGCACTTTTCTTGAATTGTTATTATGATAAAGCATAGGATAAGAATTTTTTTGTTAGCTTCAAAGAAACAGCTAGAAAATAACATGGTTGATCATGAAATAACTTAATTTTTTCTGGGTATATAAAAAACAACAATAAAGAATTAACACTCTTCAAATTCCAAACATCCAGTAGTACTTAATGCTGAAATAGATATTAATCAGAAGTTGTTGTTAGTAGTAGGGAGTAGGGACCCAATTACTTATACCACGAGTCTGATGTTAAGGTGAATGCAGCTGTGTTTTGAATAAAGAGTATGAGACTCAGGAAGCAGCACGATTCCTGTTTAATCAGGTATTTGTTTCTTTTTAACTTAAGAATTAATTTTAAAATGTTGAGCCAATCTCTGCAGCAGTAACATGGTTCAGGTATGCCACAGACAATTGACAATGGAGTCATTTTCAGTAGCAGTAGAAAACAGCAAGAGTCCAGTAGCACCTTAAAGGCTAACAAAATTTGTGACAGAGTATGAGCTTTTGTGAATCACAGCTAACTTGAGCCGTGACTCACAAAAGCACATAGCATGCCCCAAATTTTGTTAGCCTTTAAGGTGCTTCTGGAATCTTGCTGTTTTCTATTGCTACAGACAAGACTAACACGGCTACCCATCTTGATCATCTTCAGTAGGAGGCCAGGAGCAGAAGATCTCTCTGTAATCATTCTTTTTGTGAGAGAGGTGAGGGGTTATTTTAATGCCTGCAGTAAAGTGAAACACGGCACAGGGTCCAACTTTCACTGTGATCCAGGGACAGTTCTGATTTTTGTTACCTGTCTCTGCTAAATCACTGTTCCTGTTTTGCTTTCTAATTGCCTTTTAATGATTCTATTAGCATGAATTACTGAAGTTGTCATTCCTCAGTATTCACTTCCCTCCACCGGATCTCTATAAGCTACCTTTCTGAATGGAGTAGTGAGGAATGCATCGTTTGTCTAGTGCACACGTGCAGATAAAAGCATCTGCATGAATGCTTTGCCACCATACAGAGCACAGACTGCTACTTTCTATACAGCAGATACTGAGGGTAAATTTTTAATTGTGATAGCATATTTTCAGACAGTTATGTGTTTCTAATGTAGCATTAACCAAAAGAGCAAACACCATTTTGGCATTTAAATCATTAGAGGACAGGCTATTGCAGAATAAATTAATAAAACAGAGAAGGCAGAGTGCAGTTCTTCAGCAGTGCATAATTTAGAAGGTAAAAGTTACAGAGGTTCCCAAACTTATTTGGCCTACCGCCCCCTTTTCAGAAAAAAAATTACTCAGCGCCCCCCTGGAAATTTACCTTCAACAAGGTGGACAAAAAGATGCAGCTTGTGGATCTGCACCTGGATCGTTCCAGCACCCCCAAGGGAGCAGTACTACCCACTTTGGGAACCAGTGGGTTAGGACAATGAGATTGACATGACAATAGCAGTGCTATGAACATGTCCCTATTGTCATATATGACAATCTGGATTGGTTGTTTTATTAGTGCACTTTAATAATTTTTATCATGCTGGTTGTATTTTGTCTGTTTTAATGCTGTAAATTGCCCAGAACCTGCTTGCAGGGTTGGGCGATTCCGAAATCGGATATAACAATAATAACAATAATAACAATAATAACAATAATAATAACAATAACAACAACAACACTAATAATAACAATAACAATACTAATAATAATAATAATAATAATAATAATAATAATAATAATAATAATAATAATAATAATAATAGTGATGTGTGGCACAGGAGAGGTCACCCCCCCAAGTTCTATTTAAAGTATGGATAAACAGGGCAACCAATAATGCTTAAGTGTTTCTCAGAGGCTGATTTTAAACTTGAACATAGATTATAAATGTTTTAATTTTAAAAGCAGATATCATAGTGTCTCTTTATATGGCATCATGATGATAATCCATCATATTCTCAGACAAACCTTGCCCTTTTCTCACTGTGTTATCATTCTTGTATTCTATCTAGCATTTCTACTACCTTAATTTTTCTGTATCACTAACAGTGTGATTTATGCAAGATCACCTCATCATTTTTTTCTTTGCTGTTGGGCGTACATATTTTTCTGCCACCATAAATGCTATTTAATTGAACATTACAGTAGGGAATAACTTGGAGGCAACTGATGGAATCTGCCACAAGTGGGTTCTGTTGAGTTCCAAATATTTATCAAACATTGATTAGCACCTCAGACAAATTTTCAAATTTCTGATGAAGGGAGCTTCACATTTCAGATGCTTATACCAGGGTCCCCATGAGGTGTCCATGGGAACGATGCCAACACCTTTCCTAGCGCCCACAAAGTGTTTTTAGAAAGTGTGCTGGGCCAAATGGGGTTTTTGTCAAGCAGGGCTTCTGACTGGCTATGTAGATTGTTAAAAATTGCTTTGGCACCAGCTGCCACCATAGCACAAGGATCTCCCCATGCGGTGAAACTGTGCGTATGCAAGAAAATATTTCTAAATAATGTGTTCATTTTAAAGGTTTCCTGTTAAAAAGAGCTTCTGCCTGAAATTTTGAAGAGTTACTGTTAAGAGTTATGCCTGCCCTCATTCCCTGACATTTTCTGGTTGGCTCTGCCTCTCGTGACAGCCATTTTGTTATTAGCTCCACAGTCATTTTGTGGTCATGCCCACCACTCTGTCTCAAGGGTGCCCACATGCTCAAAAAAATTGGGGACCCCTGGCTTATACCCTGGAAATCTTGTTTGTCTTTATGGTGCAAATCTTGTAGTTGTTTTCACGTATCTGTAACAGTATTACTTCTTAAGAAGAAGGGGAAGATAAAAACTGTTATTTTACAGTTATACGGCTGAACTTGGTGTGTGTGCAAAATAGTTTCCTCTGTGATTGACATTTGGATCAAGGCAAATGTCTGCAAATTGTTTTGGGGACTTGGGTCTTCACCAAAAAATCAAGCTAATGAGATAGTAAGATTGTGACAGAAATAAAAAATGTAGAACAGGCGTCCTCAGCCTTGCTGTGCTTGTGTGGGTATATTTGGAATTTTATGGGGAAATGGTGTGGAAGAAGCAAATGGGCACCGCTTTGCCCACAGGTGCCATGCTGGGGATCACTAGAGGTTGAAATATTTTTCTCCTAATACTATGGTCCAGGGGTCATTTCATAGAAAAAGAGGTGCAAGAGCTCATTAGCATAACTCATATGCATATGCCACATCCCCTGACATCGCTGGAAGTGTGTCAGAAGGCAATACCACTGCTCAGGCTCCACCCCAAAAATCTCCAGGTATTTCCCAACTCAAAGCTACCTGGAGAAAAACTGCTTCAAAAACACTTGCCTACTTCACAGGGTGTCTGTTGTGGGGAAAGGAAGGGAAGGAGATTGTAAGCCACTCTGAGAGTGAAGGGAGGGGTATAAATCCAATCTCCTCCTCCTCCTCCTCCTCCTCTTCTTCTTCCTCTTCAAGAGGAATGCTCTCAACATATCTAAAAGGCTATCTCTTCCCGTAAGATCCGTTTTGATCTCTTAGATCAACAATCTACCTTGAGATTCAGTCTTACAGCAGAACTCAAAGAAATTCCTTTCTCCAGCTTTTACAATTCTCACTCCCAGTGCTTGCAAGCCTGTTTCTGGCTGTAGTTTTTTTCCTCAGATCTCTTTTTTACCATCCCTTTTCCTCCCTTTCTTTCCTCTTTTTTTTTTTTTCCCTTGTCTAATCAGGAAAAAGGCAGCTGTCAAAGTTAGTGTCAGGTGTTGGGAGATGTTGTGCTTCAGGAATTCCATGACAAAGTATTGTTGTAATTCTAATGCCTATCATTTACAGTCTTGGGGTTTGGGATTTATGTGTTTGAATGAAGTTTTAGTAACCGGTCTCCCCAAAGCTTATAAACGTGTGTGTGTGTGTGTGTACACGGTGCTTTTGCTGGCTTCTCCACACTTCTGTCACTTAAACCTCCATAACTTCTACCAGTTCTTCCTTGCCTCTCATCCCAGTAAATACATTCCCTGTTCCTTAGTCATCTTACAGTTTACTGTAACCCCTAATTTGTGAGGGTTAGGGAGGGGATATGAACCATTTGAAGCTAGTGCTGTTCAGCATGGGGAAAAGTGGTGGAGATCAGCTCCTCTTGGCCTATCATTAGGCACACAGATAATAAGCAGCTGGGTGCAGCTTTGTTTGTTTGTTTTAAATGGGGCCTCCATTGTCCCTTTGTGTGCAACTTAGAAGACAAGTTACTAAAACTTCATTCAGACACATAAATCTCAAACCCCAAGACTGTAAATGAAATGCATTAGAATTACAACAAAACTTTGTCATGGAATTCTTGAGGCACAACATCTCCCAACACCTGACACCCCCAGTCAGGCTAGGGAGGCCGCGGGTGGCTTGCGTACACTCTGAACCTCCCCAGTTCCCAAAAGAAGCCTCACCACCGACTATGTTTAAGACCAGCGCACAGGGGAGCAGCAACAGGCAGCCAAGCGTGACTCTTCCGTTGCTGTCAGTTCATCCTATGGCAGTGGCGGCCGCAGCTGCCCTCTCAGCCACAGCTGCCTGTTTGTGCATGGCTGGCAGGGGTCTGCTGCTCTGGCTGCAGCCGCCGTTATGCATTGGGCCCCCAGCAGGCGGCGCAAGGCCACTTGGTCCAGCCTTGGTTGGAGGGAGGACTATTCTGCCGAGCAGGTGGTAGCGGGCGGCCACGTGCATGCTGAGCCGGCCTCCCAAGGGCCGTGGGTGACGAGAGCAGGTGGATGGGCGGGGGCGCCTTCCATCACTGCCGGAGCAGCGCTCCCCCTCGCTCCGGTTTGAAACGACCCCTGCTATGGTCTACATAATGAATTATTTATGTTGTGGAGAATATGAACATATACAAATAGATTGGTACCCATTGGTAATGAATATGGAAAAGACAGCACATAAAAAGGAGATGCTGAATTATGAGAGCATAGTATTTTTCTTAGTTTGGTGTAGTGGTTAAGTGCGCGGACTCTAATCTGGGGAGAACCGGGTTTGTTTCCCCACTCCTCCACTTGCACCTGGCTGGATGACCTTGGGCAAGCCGTAGTTCTGATAATGGCTGTTCTTGAAAAAAGAGCAGTTTCTGTCAAGAGCTCTCTCAGCCCCACCTACCTCACAGGGTGTCTGTTGTGGGGAGGGGAAGGGAAGGGAAAGGAGTTTGTAAGCCACTCTGAGACACCTTTGGGTAGTGAAGGGCGGGGTATAAATTCAATCTCCTCTTCTTCTTCTGTTCTTAATATTGAGTATAGTTTTAATGGTCACACCAACAGAACACAAATGTAAAGTTTTTAACATTTTCTTACTCTCTTTTGGAATCTAGCAGAAGCCCTTCCTATAAGCAAAAATGTAAAGCAGAATTCTTTCAAATTAATAGTTTTGGTTGGCACTTTGAATAATTTTCCTGTAACTAATAGGTGGTTGGTGCTGTCAGTTTTGACAGTCCTGGTCAACTTTTGGTACAGAGAAGGGGAGGGTGGTTTGGAATCAGTGCTCCCAGCCCCCAACGTGATCTTGTATTTGACTAGAGCTCTGTGCCCCACAGCCCCTCATGGCCCCTTGGCATATGAACCTGCATGATACATGTGATGATGCATGCAGCCATTATATTGTGTCTGTTAAAAATGTAACACACCAAGTGATCTTGAGACATAAACCTAGAAATTTCAGTAATGCAGTTGAGTCCAAAATTCTCTGTTGCTCAAAAGACAGCAGTAGTAGAGAGATAGCCAGTGCGGTTGCTGAGCTTTGGTGTGGCATAAGGCTGCCAAACTCTACGAATGATTACAAAAACGTTGTGGCTCACAGTCAGTTACCCCTCTTCCTCTCTCTGTTGCAAATCGCCCTTTGTTTATGTTAACAGTGGCTTAGGTTTATATCTGCACTGATATTAACCATAGCTAATGCTTAATCATGGTTTGCTTATTCTCTTCATACTTTGATTTCAAACTCTGATTACAAGGAGAACTATGGTTAGTGCCAGTACAGAAGGTGACAATAAGCCATGGTTAAAGGAGGCAGAAATTCATCCCTGAGAAGAGGAAGGACATGGTGTGAGCCTGTGGCCCCCTCGAGATTTCTTGGCCATATGTGAGAGATTAGCAGCACTGCATTTGCTTTCAGGCCTTATGTCAACTGCACTATGGAGTTGGAGTCAGAGGAGAAAAACTGTGGTGAGAGATTCTGCAGAGTTAACTCTTAAATTCGTTTTGTTGGTGGGCAAGGTTAATGTTTATGTTTCTACAGCTGTTTACAGCCAGTTAAAAGAAGTAAATAAGTTCCAACTATTGCTTTTGGCCACAGTTCTAGACAGCCATAGTGTGGATGGGAGAGAAGTACGGAATGTTTTTACTCTTTTGAACGGACTGTGTAAGCCTTTAGTCCATTTAAAATCAGATTGCCCATACAGTTAGCATTCCAGTAGAAACTTCTGAAACCCCTCTAAGCTACAATTGTGCTTGTCTCTTGCCTGTTCTGTGGCTGTCCAGGATTGATGCCTTTAGCCATAGCTCTGTTTTTCCCTGCTGTGAAGTAGGACCTACAGTACAGCAAAGATATATCAAGATACATATTTTCTCCCTAATTTTCGACTTTTCTCCTTTTTCATTTTACCTTGTGCATGATAGAGGAGAGCTGCCAAGCTTGCAAAATGATTAAAATTGCTTTGTGTAATTCTGCTTTTTTGGCTTTTTTGTACCTAATCAGAATTGATGTGACTGAAGTGCAAATCTTCATAATAATCATGCATTTACTGGCAGTGATCGGAGGAACAACGTTTTGGCACACTATGGTAAATCTGTTCACCTTGTATATCACGTGATATATATATATATATATTGTTTTTTAACCTGCCATTTAAAAACTTTTTGTTATTCATATAGAAGAGTACCACTTTCATTCTATTGGAAAAATCTCACCGTTTTCCAGAGCCCTGGCATATTCCCAATGATGAGATTCATTCTTTTGCTGTCATTCATCCAGAAGAACCCCAACCATTCCTTTTGTAGATAAGGCATTATTTTCTGTGCCAGTTTAACAAAATATTCACAACTTGGTGGTACTACATATTTAGTCCCAAATCAGCAAAATGAAGCTGCTTAGATAGATTGGAAAGGCCGTTGTATACCGTTATCTATTGTGAGCCATAAGCAATTTAACAGAATGTCATTAAAATGGTGGTATTAAATTTTATGAAATTGTTTGGCTGCCACAGTTGCTTGAGCATGGTATATGTGTCTACTAAAACATAACATTCTGTTATAACACAACAGCTATGTGTCTTGTATGTAAATTACCATTAAAAGCAAAAGCTAATTGGCTACATCCACTATCTTTGTTGCAATGTAATTATTACAAAAATAAATAATTGATGGGCTTGCAAAGTACTCTCTCTTTAGTAGGAAAAGCAAGTGTTACTTCAGAAAAAGCTGTTCCATGGCTCTAAAGGAAGTTAAAGATTTTTTGAAGTAGAAAATGTGCAAGTAAATTTAAACAGTATGTGCTATTCTTACACCATTTATATTGTGGTGCGCTCCTGACTGCTGTATCTTGATTCAGTGATAGGTTGTTTATTATTTATTTATTTATTTATTTATTTATTTATTACTTTTGACTGGAAGAACCTTATGGGTCATCTCGTATAGAGACAAATATACTACTGGGATTTATGTTATTTAAGAGACTATCTACTCAAACATTCCACTTTTCACTCTCTGAGGCATTTCCACACTTCAGCATTTTCATAATAATTTTGTAAATCTCTTTACAACGATGATCTTGCAATATTTTGTTTGCACATAATGGAAAGAAAGCAGATAGCAGGGGAGTGGGACATAAGCCAGCTGAGCTGCTGTTGCTTTCCATTCCTTTTGTGAAGCTTGATAGAAGTGCACTTCAGCACAGGAGATGGCAAGTGCGCCATCTCCAAAGAACGATGAAATAAATGAATAAATGTTTACAAAATGCTGGATCATGGTGGAAGAGATGCAGTCATGCGGCTTCTGTTTTTAAAAAAACCAACCGGTGAGTGAGTGCGCACACGTTGGAGTTGCACAGTGCTGGGGGTTATAGCCACTCAGGTAGAGTTGCCAGCTCAGGTGGCAAAATTCCTGGAGGTCTTGGGGGTGAAGCCTGGAGAAAGCAGGGTCTGGGGAGGGGAGGAGCCTCGACAAGGCATAATGCCATCCAGTCCATTCTCCAGAGCAGCCATTTTCTCCAAGGGAGCTGATCTCTGTTGTCTGGAGATCTGTTGTAATTCCAGGGGGTCTCCAGGCCCCACCTGCAGGCTGGAAACCCTAAACCACTGTAGAATAAAAGTTCAAAAGTGGTGTGGGTATGGGAGACCTGTGTTGGTATCGCCTTGAAGGAAAACAAATGAACTGTGCACAGGGGTCTTGTTGTAGAAAAAGAGCTGCCGGAGCTCATTAGCATAACTCATTAGCATAACTTATTTGCATATGCCACGCCCCCTGACATCACCAGAAGTGACAGAAGGCCACACCCCCTGACATCACCGGAAGTGTGTCAGAAGGCCCGGCTACTTACCCTCCTGCTTCATCCTCATTCCCAAACGGAATGAGGATCGAAGCAGAGGGCGGGGTAAAGAAGGGGGCGGGGCTTCACCACATGACCGCCCCGCCCCCTAGAGGTTCTCTTCCGGAGCTCCGTACCTGAGAGCCCCCCCCCGACTAGAGCCCTGACTGTGCATAATAGTCAAGAAACAAGTGTCCTGAGCCCACAATTTTGGAGCCCACAAAATTAACTATGTGGTGTGGTGTGTTTTCCTATTATTCATATGTAAGGATTTTTTTTTTTAATCTAGTTGAATCATCATTGTATTAAATGATTTTAAAAAACCGCCCTGAGCCCGTTCGTGGGGAGGGCGGGGTATAAATACAATAAAATAAAATAAATAAATTATTACTGAAAATGAATTCTAGCTACAGATAAGACTTTTGGTAAGTAGTTGGGGGTGAAGTTGCATGGAGGTCTGATAGGCTGGATAGCATATGTTCTGTAAATTAGAAAGGCTATTTGTTCTTTTGTCTTAATATTTATACAGTGTATGAGTATCCTCAGTGTTTTCTGCAGCTATTTTCCATTTTTTCCTTCTGTTTGTAGCTCTTATGATTGTAGCTAAGGTTGAAAAACTTGTTGACAAAGTTCTAAACTTTTGTAAATTAAGCAGTAAATCCAAATTTATGATGTTTCATTTCCCTTAATGTCTAAGCTTATATTAACTTTTTAAAAAAACAAAATCAGTTTTCACATTTGAGTGGATAAATTTTAGAACAAGAAGTCCGTAGAATAAGTATGCTGTGTTTGCCTGTGGTAGTTTGCACTCTTAGGAGTTTGACAGGGACATGCAAATTATGCTTATAGTCAATGGTGATTCAAGACTGGCAAAAGGAAATACTTCGCATAATGCTTTTTGATTGGAGAATTAACTGCAACAAGATATAGTGATGGCCACAAGCATGTGGCTTTAAAACAAACAAGAAAAAATAGATTCATGGAAGACAGTTGAAACAATAACGGTTACTTATGATAATATAACTGCCGTGTTTCAGACAACAGTATACCTCCATTGACAAGATGCTGGGGACACCAAACAGTGAGAGATGTCTAGTCTACACAAGTTTGCTTGTGAGCCTCCGGCATGGGAAATGGATCACTTTTTCATCTGATACTGCAATCTTATGTTCTTATTGATTCTTCCATTTGCTTTACTTCATTTCTAAGTTTGGAATTTGTGGACTATAACCAAACATCATACTCTTTGTACTAACTCGGATTCTTCCGTTTGTTTTCCTCTGACCATATCAAGTCTAGACTTTCATTTTAACTATACATTCTGGGAAAAAAAACTTTAAAAAGGTGGGGGAGCTTTAATAAGAAGGCATGTGTCTTCCGTTTAGTATTATTTACTCTCTCCAGGAGGAACTCAAATGCTGGTATTATTTGTATATGTCACCTTGGACACATACCTCTACCTTTCTGAAAGGTAATGTGAAGAAAAGCTTGTCTCCTCTGTTGTCTCCAGGTAACTTCCAGAAAAGTGGAATGTTTGAGGGTTAAGCTAAATGCTGGAGATGTATGATTGCACGTTACCGGAATTTTTCTAAAACTAAATTGCAGCTACATGTAGGCTTAATTCGGATGGGGACAAAACAAGGGGCTTATTTTGTCACTTCTGCATGCTTTCAGTTATTGAAAATGCCCTCCTTATGCTACTAACCAAGGAAGGGGGAAAAGAAGGGCAAAGTACAAGGACCCATCTTTATTCCCTTATTGGGCTAATAGCAGCACAGGGAAAGCTTCTTTTTGGTAGGAACCCCCCCCCCCCCGAGGTTTTTCCTTCCCCTTGTTTAGCCCTGATCCAAATTGAGGTGACACATGTTGGGAAGATTTATCCACAGATATCCCAGTTTCTTGTCTGTTTTGGCCCTGAGTTTACACAGCAGCTGGAAAAAACATTTCAGGTTGATGGTAACTATGTTCATTTCCCCCCCCCCTCCTGTTAAGATTCCAGTGCTGAACATCCCAGTGAAAATACTTCCAGCCCTTTGTACAGTAGCAGGAACTATATTCTCATGTACAAACTACTTTGGTGTGATCTTCACAGGTGGTGTTGGCAAAAATGGATCAACGATAGCAGTGAGTATTTATTATTGTGTTTTCTTCTTCTTTGAGCAATTCAGGGTTTGGTTTTTCTGCAAGCCTCCAGAGTGCTGATGTATGTTCACATATAGTTCCATTTTATTAGTTTAGCCTTGTACACTGTTTACGAGCCCAAAGAAAATACAGTTCTCATCTGAATGAAACCTGCCAAATAATACATCTGTGATTTTCTGACTTTTTTATTTAGCTTATTTATAGCCCACCTTTCTCACTGAGACTTAAGGCAGATTTAACAGAGCACAGAAAGAGGGAAGAAATAATCATAACATATAAAACACTGATAGAACTAGGACAAAATTGCCTGATTGAATAGTTTCGTGTGTGCCCCATTTCTTAGAGAGAAGACAACTGTTTCTTTGATTCTCTACTCCTTTTGTCCATTTGAGAATTGTGTCATTACTAACAATCTTCCAGAAATGGACCAAAGGTAAAGCCTGTCTTTCTCTTGAGTTCTTTTGGGATAGATCTTCTTGTTTTTAAAATTGGGACTATATGTAGCTAAGACATGCTATTGTTCATCAAAAAAGCAAGCAAAGACATCTTGTGATGTAAAAGAACAATTTGGACTTCCTGTACTTTAAAAATAACATCTGAATCCTAACAGTAGTTCCATTCTAGCCATTTTTTTCCAAGTTGCTTAAAGTCTGAAATTACACATGGGTTGTAAATGCAGCATTGTTTGTGATGTTTGCTTCTATCTCAGAGGCTTCAAACACAAGGTCAGTCAGGTGATGCCCTTCTGTATGCTTTTCAGGTGCCAGATGTGTGGGTTCAACAAGTTTTAATTACAGGGTAACATAAATGATTGTCATCCACATCGTCTGAGCACACCATGTTGGCATTTGTACTTATGTAATGTGCCCTTCTTGATAAAGTAATACCAAGCTCCTTCTTTGCATAGGGAACAAGTGTCCTTTCACCATTTCTTCACATTGGATCAGTCATTGCGTTAGCTGCCATGATCTACAAGAAATCTGCTGTGGAGCTCTTTGAAAAGCACCCTTGTCTCTACATACTAACTTTTGGTTTTGTATCTGCTAAGATAACTAACAAACTGGTGGTAAGTGCCTCATCATCCTTGTATGTTTAATTTTGCCATTAAACATTTACTTCTTTTCTTCCACTGTAAGCACTGATTAACCACACCATCTCAAATGTTAGATTTCTAAAGCAGCTTTTTTCTTTCCCAAGTTTGTGTTGCACATAATGGTACTTCTCACTTGCCTGCCCCAAATACTGTCCTGGCAGCTTGCCCATTGCCCAGTCTATGAAAAGAAATGTGACTGATATTATAATCAAAATTCATTTGCTTGCACACCATAAAACTAAGTAGATTAGCTATAGCTCACTAGAAATACTATAACAGAATATTCATCTGGATTACCTCATTTCTTCCTACAGGTTGCACATATGACTAAAAGTGAAATGCATCTTCATGACACAGCATTCATAGGCCCAGCGCTCTTGTTTCTGGACCAATATTTTAACAGCTTTATTGATGAGTATATTGTACTTTGGATTGCTCTGGTAAGTATTTCCTTATTTTTCTGGCCATGAAAAAAAAAACCCTTTGGGCATTCTTTCCATACATGTGTACAATTTTAAGTTTTGCAACAACAGGTCTCAAGTCAGCCAGAGTGAACTGCACAGAAAACCTTGGCTAGCTTACCCATGTTTGGCAAGGTCCACAACTAGGGCATGCATACCTATCCTTATGCATGCAGAGAGATCATTGGATGAACTGAGTAGCGCTTTTCCTATGCAATCCCAAAGCACGCACCAGATGTGCACAGAGCTCCTAAAGGGACTGCAATGCCTCCCAGTCTCTTAAGATACAGGAATTGTCATTTGGATTACGACAGCTGTATTAAGATGTATTAAGATGTATTAATATTATAGTACATGTCCTTATAGTTCTTAAATAGGTCACTATACAAGAGCAGGCATGATGTAAGTTCAGATGGGGTGGAGAGGCTGGTCAATTTCACTTCTTGTCTTTAAGGAAGGGGTCCCCAACCTTTTTCAGCCTGTGAGCACCTTTAGAATTCTGATGCAGGGTGGTGGGTGCAACTACAATTTGGTTACCATATAGGAGGTGAAGCAGAGCCCACCGCAGAACATCAGGAAGTGAGATTATGCCTCATTCTTGTAGTATGTCTTCAGCATTTCCAGTAGAAACTGTTTAACAGAGTACCTTTTAAAATTAACATATTTAAAATATTTTCTTGTGTATGCATAAAATAAGTATACATATTAGGCTAGCTAAGAAACCCTCATATAGCTGTTATGCATCTTCATTTTGCAGGCACCTTACACACTTATGCAAAAGGGGTGGTGGGAATGCTGCTTCTCCTGGCTATCCCTTTGCATGAGCCCAGCCATGTTTAACCTGCACCATTACCTGTAACAATGACAGTTGGTGCTGAAGGGCTGATGAGAGCTCCTTGTACACGTGTACAGTAAGAGAGAAATTCTGGCCAGATTTTGATAAGAACGTAAATGCTCTTTGTCAACAAAATTTGATGTTAGTGATGTTATCGTCAACTTCCTCCTGAATTATAAAAGCACATTCACATTTGATGACTTCAATAGAAGTTCCTGTTAGGTGCATCATGTATTTTAGCGCTGTAACCCAACTATATTTAGTCAGAATCAAGTCCCACTGTGTGTTTAGAATATCATTCTGCAGTTTGCACAGGTAAAATACAGTATCTGCATTAAACCATAAACATGAAAAACTTTTCAAAAACCCTGGTCCCACCCACTTTCTAAAGACGTTTAGGCATCAGGAAAGGTGCCCACAGAGGTACCATGGCACTAATGGGTACCATACTGGGGACCACAATTGGAATTTAGGAATTCATGATGAAGGAAAGGCACAATACATATCAATTACACAGTCGATATTTGATTATCAGTAAGTAAAATACCCTTAAATGTATTCTGATTTACCACTGCTTAGTCTTTCTTCAGAAAAGTAGATCAGAATTTTGCTATTGAAATAAGACCTGTATTAATGGGTTACTTCACAAAGACCTTTGCTGTAGATAGGTTTAGTTTTGAACATTTTTATGCTGGTCCGTCCTTTTAAGGAGCTCAATGCAACATAGATGTTTCCCCTAAGACAGCATGATTGGCCCAGTATCATCTGGTGGACCAGTGGGTGTTGAACCTGGATTTACTAGTTTTATATGTTTATAATGTGTTTTAAATTTTATTGTATTTATTGAAATGATGGAACCTGCCCTGAGCCCACTCGCGGGATATAAATGCAATAAATAAATAAATAACAGTTGTTGTCATATATATTATCAGTAAAACAGAAAGGATAAAAAATAAAATCTGTTACTTGAAACCCTGGTGTTTTAGAGAATGGGCATGAAACAAATGATTTTGAGGCTTTTACACCTAGATCTTGCATGTGGCTGTGTTCTCCTTTCAGATCTTCTCCCTTTTTGATTTGCTCCGGTACTGTGTCAGCGTGTGCAATCAGATCGCTTCACACCTTCACATCCATGTCTTCAGGATCAAGATCCCTTCCACGCATTCTAATCATCACTAGTTACTTGGTCATCACCACAAATAAGAAATAACTGACAACTATTTTCTACTGGAGAGGATTCAAGCATACTGAGGAGACTATGAAAACGGGAGCAGATAGGAACAAGTCTAATTTATAATAATGTTGTATAACTTCTACTCTTGGTTACTGACAACACTCCTTAGCTAGCCTCCTCCAGTGAAAGGGGAATCCCAAGCACTCTCCAATCAAATGCGCACATTTTCCACTCTGCTGGTTGTGTGCCCTGGAAAGCATGCAGAGAGTAAAGATTTGTCTTTGTAATTACCACAACTACAGAATAAACTCTTGGGGGAAATGGATTCCCAACAACAGAGATTTCTAATAAAGTGTAATTACAAGCTAAGACAATTTGCTTTCTAATATTAATCATCTCTTAGTAAGATACTCATTTAGTACCCACCCAGAATTTATTTACTAAAGAGTTGAGCTTGTAACACACAGATATCCCACTAGGACTTTGGGCTAGAACATCTTGGACTTTTGAGTCTGGACTGTGATCTTGTCATTCACCTGTTGTTGAGGACTGAGAGAGATTTTTAAAAGCTCAAAGTTCTTAGGCACGTTATTCCCGTTGACTCTGGAAGTTGGGTGTATACAAGTGCCATCTTCGGAAGCAATCCACTGTGGCTGGACAGGCTCTGTTCATTTCAATAGGAGTGGTGTGGGTCTGCTGGAGGCAAATGGCTCACACCCACTGAGCTTGATGAGTTGCACCTTTTGTCTTTAAAATCCACCCCCAGTGCTCTGTGAGGTGGGGGGGTGGGGTGATTGTCAGCATGCAGTATAGTGTGGTATCTGTCAGTTTATTTGATTTTTTTTTAAGAATAAAAATTTAAAGAATTTAATTCTCAGTTTCTTCAGTGGAAAGCATATACAAAAATTTACAGTTACTTTTTTTTGTATAAAATTTATGCAAAAAAGTTATTTCTGCTCTTTAATAAATAAGAAAATTCTCATAGCTATGACCGTTCATGTGCTGTTTTGAGCCATTCTA
>NW_015169226.1:274569-287714 GCF_001447785.1 Gekko japonicus | reverse complement strand
AACCTCTCCATACCTTTTGCAGATTTTATAAAGGCAGGGAGTCTAGTTTTGCACAGGGTAGACCTGAGGAGTTGATGTAAGTCTGGTATAATCCTTAGAAGGCAAGGTACATGTTGTGTTTCTTGCTTATTGAGTTAGCAGGGCACATTGGAGGAGCCAGCAGTAAACGTAAGAAGCAGCTCTTTGGGGCCCTTCAGCAACACTGTCTTCTGGGATAAGTTAGTTGTTCTTGTAACTCAGCCCATGCATATGCTCTTGAGCAAAGGGAGGTACATGCTGAGTGATTATTTGGGACGATTACGGACCAACAGAGCTCCCACCAGAGCTCTTTGTCAGCTCAAGATACAGACTGAGACTAAGAAGAAAAACTGCCACTACCATTACAGCATTTCCAAGGGCACAGCTGTTTGTTAGCTGCCTTTGTGCTGCAAATGAGGCTGCCGTCAACAGATGTGTGAGTGGCCAGCAGGCTGACATTTCCTCTTGGTAGAAGGGATTGTCACCTTTTTTAAAAAAACTTCATTATGACACATGAGGTGAGAATTTAGGTCTTTATGCAACTCAAATGGCTGATAGCAATGAGCACACTACACAGCTGGGAGAATGTGGCTTTCACTGCCATTGTGAATAGTTCAGTTGTACCATGTGCATGGACTCATATTGATCACAGTAAAAAAGACTGAACACTGTAGAATTTGCCCAAGAGTAGCTGCAGTAACACATGTAGTCAATTCTTCTGTAATTAAAAGATGAGATCTTCACAGTGGCCAAATCCCTAGTCTGTACGCAACGTATATTCACTAAGAATGACTGTACTTCCTCTGAAATCCCCTCATAATTCATATGTAAGGTTTTTGTTTGGAGGTTTCTGTTAAAATGGATAATTTATGATACCTGTGTTGGAAAATTCCTCCTCCTTCCATTAAAGCACTTGAGTGTTGGCTTGTGATCACACAGCACCCTCTTGTAGCAATAGTGGTTACCCCCTTGCCTTCTTTGTTAGACTGCAGTGCTGCATAAAGGAATACGTGTCAGAGGATACTAACAGCCAATGCTCCCTCTAAGTCTTGTGAGGAAAAAATCTACTTTGTGAGCTACTGGCGTTAAAGTTGTGAGCAAGCCATTTGGCTACTGCATCAATTAGTTTGCTCTGGAGCCATCCTTCCTGAGCGAAAACAAAAATCTGTGAGCTGGAGGCTAAAAAACTGTGAGCTAGCTCACACTAACTCAGCTTAGAGGGAACACTGGGGAATATGAACCTGTTCCCACTGGAAATGCAGCTTCCAATGACCCCATCTGCCAGTCTCGAGGTTCATTCTATGAACTAGTTAAATTTTTCCCTTCCTCAGAACAGCATGCTTCGACTATTGTGATTCAATACGATTAGGCTGTATTGCCTACCTTCATTGCAAAGATATAGGATGGAGGTAAGATATTCTTCCCCCTTCCTTCATTTTTCACAAACCACTTTGATCTTTTCATTCCATTTCTCACTCTATTGTTTGGCCTCTGTCTGGACTACTAATTTCCTACAGAGAAATCTTTTGAGAAATTAGTGGAGCCATTATTACTTGGTTGGATATAGAATTACATCTTTAGAGAACAGAAATAAGGGCAACATCAATGCCTCAGCAATGGGGACTTACCAGAAAGACATTCAATAAGGAAGCCTTTGAAATGGAAACCATTTTAATGCCAATAAAATTGTTTCCTAGAAACATAATTAGTCTTACCAATTTCTCTACATTCTTTATCATTGTTTACTACCCCACATTTCCACCATGTCATTTTATTTCTAGAACTATCTTGAGTCCTATTTTGATCAGGATGATCACTCGGCTCATTAATTTTATGCTGCCATTTTGTTAAAGAGCTGCAGCTTTGTCTTTCTGTCAGTTGGCCTACGAATCACAGCCAAACTTTAACTATATAAAAGCAGCTTGTAGTGCAAGTCATAAAGGGGGGGGGGGATGGAGGAACTGGCACCTGAAGCCACCCTGGCCTTTCATGGTCTACAGAGGAAGGTGAGACAATACCATGATCCCACCAAACTGGTGAAGCCAAGGTGGTGCTTCTGTTCCTTGGCAGCTGTTGTCTTGGGCTGAACAGGTGCTGGCTGTAGGTACAGACCTGCCTATCTGGCCAGCGTGCCTCCTATGTAGAACGCGGATTCAGGACAGCCGTCTTAGCTTCTTTTGTTCTTGATATTCATTTAATTTTTGTTGAAAATACCCTGTGGAAGAGAAAAGAACTTGTTACTACACCCTGCATTTATATTTTCTGGTAGACAGCATTGCTAGCTATTTTAAAGTAGAAGTGTTCACTACACCCTGCATTTATATTTTCTGGTAGAGAGCATTGCTACCGTAGCTATTTTAAAGTAGAAGTGTTCGTTCTGGGTGGAATAGCAGTGAGTTAACGGTGCAGTACACTCACGCTACCACATAACGGAGGCGTGGGAGCTAGCCAAGTTCAAAGGACAGGGAGCTCTGGGGCCTTACAGGATGCTGTGGTTTTTACGCCATGTGCTGCAGGAGATTCACATGTTGCAAGCAATGGGTTAGATCTAGCCAACAAATTAGCTCAGTCTTGCCCAAGTAGCATAAGCTTTTGGCTGGCTAAAAACTCTCTCTTCCCTTTTCCATCTGCCGAAAAGCTGGCTGATTCCAACCCAATATGCATTTGGCCAGCATTACTTTCTCACTAGGAAATGCAACTTCTTTCCCCCAGCACCACCTCAGCTAGCTTGGCAATTGTGACTGCTAGTGATGTGTGGTCAATAGTCGTGCGCTAATCATAATTTCCAGTAAGGTCACCACAACTCCTCATGGCTGTGTTTTTATATGACCTTTGTTCTGTTGCGTTCCGCATTGTTTTCAGAGGCTGAGCATGCTCATGTCAATCCATTCAAGCAAGGGAGTTCATGCAAACCACATCCTTGCAACCTCCCCCTCCGCCACAGCAGTGTAGTCACTAATATAGAAGAAGGGTTAAGTGCAGCGACTGGAACAGCAGGGCTCATATCTTTGCTCATCTGTGAACTAACTAGGTGGCTTTTTAGACAAGCAACTACCTTTCAACCTCAGACCCTGAAATGTCAAATGGAAATGCTGCTCTTGTAAAAACTGCTGCAATAAATACAGATGAAGTGCCTTCAGTGCTTAGCATTTATACAGTGTTTTTCCTCTGGTGTCCCACAATTTCATGGGATTGTTTTGAAGAGCCTTTTGTTCAGCTCTTTGAAAGTGATATGTACCAGAGCATGCACCTCTCCTGATTTTAGTAAAAAACAGCAAGCAAGTGCATTTGTCCCTATGCGATAAGGCCATTCCCTGGCAGATGCCATCCAGTAGGGTAGGGAGCCTATGCTACTTGGCAGTACTGACTAGTGTGAATAAGGAACTAAGAAAAACAAAACCAATTTATTTCTAATCATCTGGAAAGACTTAGATCAACACACAATCTCCCAGTCCCTGGGGGATTTCAATGCCAAAGAGAATGGACAGGCACAGTAAAACCTTCGTCCCTGAAGATAGCTAGTGACAATGAGAGAACAGCCTCATTTGCATCAACAATGACAGTCGACGGTCTTTCAGCTAGGAGGAGAATAAGAAGTAATGTGCAAGGGAGCTAGGTCAACGCTACTTGATCCAGACCGAAGAAGAATCTTCTCTTTTTCTCAGCAGGTGAGCCAGAGCTAAACTTACCAACTTAAATCACAGTGGTTTAGACCCTAAGTCAAAAGGCAGTGGAAAACTGTAATTAGGTAGAAGCAGAGAATCAAACATGCCAATGTATGTCTGGTATACCCAGTAATGGTTATATGTGGGAAGTCAGGCTTAAACCAATCCCCATGCACACAAGGTAGACCTGTTTCCCCTTAGGGACTGCCTGCACCCACATGAACCTACCTGGCCACTCCTGTCATCTTCCGGGGCCCTGGTTTGGTTGTCCTTTGCCATCTGAGGCTAAACAGGTGGCAACTCAGAAAAAGGGCTTTCTCAGTTGCAGCACCAAAAACTTTGGAACGCCCTCCCTAGGGAGATTCATCTATTGCCCTTATTGTTGTCTTTGGTTGAGGGTGGAGACATGTTTTGTTTTGTTTAGCATACCCCTCCAATAAATGTTATTGGCCCTCCTCCCTGGCTGTGGTGTTGTGTGTGTTTGTATGTTTTTACTGAATTGTTTATATACACTTTATTTTTAAATGCCTTTTAAATGTTGAAATAGTTTGATGTTCACCACCTCGGGGATGCCTATTTTGGGGGAAAGGCAGCATAGAAATGTTTTAAATAAAATAAATCAGCATTTCTCAAACTAAGATCATGGCATCCAGCCCCATCACTCCTTGGCATACAGAAGGAGAAGTTATGGAAGCAGTGACAGACTTCACGTTCCTGGGATCCAAGATTACTGCAGATGGTGACTGCAGTCATGAAATTAAAAGACGCCTGCTCCTTAGGAGGAAAGTGATGGCAAACCTTGACAGCATAATAAAAAGTAGAGACATCACCCTGCCAACAAAAGTCCGTATGGTCAAAGCAATAGTATTCCCAGTAGTACTGTATGGCTGCGAGAGTTGGACTATAAGGAAGGCCGAGCGCCGAAGAATAGATTCTTTTGAATTATGGTGCTGGAGAAGACTCTTGAGAGTCCCCTGGACTGCAAGAAGATCAAATCAGTCAATCCTAAAAGAAATCAACCCTGACTGTTCCCTGGAAGGTCAGATACTGAAGCTGAAGCTCAAATACTTTGGCCACCAAATGAGAAGGGAGCACTCACTGGAGAAGACCCTGATGCTGGGAAAGATTGAAGGTCAAAGAAGACGGGGACAGCAAAGGATGAGATGGTTAGACAGTGTTATTAAGGCAACGAACATGAAATTAAGCAAACTCCGGAGCATGACGGAAGACAGGAGGGCCTGGCGTGATGTGGTCCATGGGGTCGCGAAGAGTCGGACTCAACTGTGCGACTGAACAACAACAACAAAGAACATACATAAATGCCTCGTTACTCCATCAAAATGCAGAGCATTTCTAAGGTTGCACCACACAACGGGTTGCTGCAGAGTGCAGACATTCTGATTTTTCTACACAAAAAGCTCTTCCGTATTGGAAGATGCATGGGAGCAGCATGTGGATCTTCACATTTGATGATAATCACGAGTGCTCCTCTCTGCACCTGCACACACTTGGAAACTGCAGCTGGCCACAGTCACCAGCACATGTCTGCTGAAGTACAGTGAAAACACATCTGCCATTAGCACATGGGTAATGCAACTGAACATAAGGCTGGGTCCAGCCAGTTTTTCTGCTCAGTCTTACCCAATCCTACACATTACTACAGCTCCCCTTTTGGGCGGTTCTCCTCCCTTCTTTACCATGTAAAAAGCTGGTTGGATGTAACCCATATATTCCGTAAACAAACGTGTTTTCCAAATAAATAAAAATTTAATGCCTGACACAACCCCTGTAGAAATCCTCTGTTATGTGAGCGACTGATAGGCCTGGATCTGCACAAGGAAGAATAATGGCACATTGTCATCACAGCAGGGGCAGAGTTTACCTTCTACACACTTTCTGCTCCTTTCTGCTTCCTGAATAAATAATGAGAACATCTGTGTCTTCACAAATCTCTTCAGAAACCTGCGGCAGGTCTTGGAGGTGGGGGCTTTGCAGAACGACTTCTCCTGGAAGCTGCCCTGACCACTTCTGTTCCATTTGATGTGCGCTGGGTAGTGGCCAATGGTTTTGACAAAGAACTGCACAAAAGTCTCTGAAACGCGTACATTGAATTCCTCAGAGGCTGGAAAGAAGAAAAGAGGCAAGTTTAACATTCAATTGCAGGAGAAATTTAGTCCCCTCCAAACTGTCAAATTCCTGTATCTTAACCACACTAACTTTTCTCCAGCTTACTAATAGCAAATTCTCTAACTCACATTTGCTTGGGGGCATCTGATTTAAAATCACCCTACCTGATAGAACCCAGTGAACTGTTTGTCGGCAAAGGATTTTGATAGATGGAGTGGTTTTTCTGGATACCACTGGAGCCATTTTCTTGGTTACTGCATGCAGAAAGTCAGCCCATTCAGTGAATCCTTGTACATATATGGATCATTGCATGGGGAAAGCAGCCCACATGGCATGATTTCATTAATTTTCTAAGTGGTGACCATTTCATATATTTATAAATGTTTGCAAGGAAACATAACTGACTCGTCTTGACTGGATCCCCCCCCCACACACACACACACCAGAGTTCTCAGACAGTAATCTTTCATGGGGATTGTGGGGAACTAATGTGAAAAAAGTCTGACAGCACCTTTAATCAAAGAGCTTTAAAAACTCTGCCTATGCATTCATTAATTAAGACATGTTTACAGCTTATATTCATATAGGCAGTGTAGGGTATTAGCTATTCAACAGACTGTGGTGTCCTTGAGATACAAAATCCAATTTCCTGAGATTAAATGGTAAAGAGGCTATAACATATGCAAGCATATGGCTCCAGAAAGAAGCTGCCTACTTTGCTAGCTTGCAATGGATCTACAGTAGTAGATGTAAAAAACAAAACATCCAAATGTCACAAATATGAGGTCCTCTGGGTGGGTGGTCCATCACTGCTGGCTTCCATAAGGGAACATAACAAATGGCTGAAATAACAACAACAACAACACCTTAATATAATAGTTGGGAAATTTATTTGGCAAAGAAATAAACCAAGGATAAGTTTGAAAAACTTACAAAGACCAAAAGAACATGGAGGTTTTGCATTGCCAAATTAGCAGGTATACTATCTTGCGGCCTCAATGGAATGGATAAAAGATTGGGTTAAATTAGAAAATACCAGAGTATTAGCGTTGGAAGGTGCTGATCTAGCAATGGGTTGGCACGCATATCTTTGGTATGGAAAGGATAAAATCCATTCAAATTTCCATACAAACATAATTAGAAAAGCATTAATTAAAGTCTGGAATCTGATAAAGAAAAATAACTATAAAAAACTACCACTATGGCTTTCTCCGTTGGAGGCATTTATTTTGCCGTCATTAACAACGGATAGGAACAAAGTAACATATGGTAACTTACTAACAAAAGAATTAGAATTAAATTCGGATGATTCACTCGCAAAACAGGATATAGTATTGTCCTGGTGGGATAAAAATATAATCCACACTAACTATCATAAGGATAAAAAAATAGGACCCAAATTCCAATTTCATACAGCATTTAAAGCAATAATAGCTCTCGAATAAAAACTGTTTTTTAATCTGTTCGTCCTTGTTTTAATTGTTCTATATCTTCTACCCGAAGGCAGCAGTTTAAACAGGGAGTGTTCAGGGTGTGACAAATCCTGCAGAATGTCCTTTGCTTTTTTCAAGCATCAAGAACTATACAATTCCTCCAGGAAATGGATCCCAACTAGATTGGCTCAGAAACCAGAAGGTCTGAGGGGGTTATGGACTCCAAAAACCCATCCCCCTACACTTTGGGGATTCTCTGCATCATTAAATGCAACACTGTATAGTGCTTCCTGTTGGCTAAGATGCTCCTGCAGTCTTCTTATGGGCTTCCTAGAGGTAGCTGTTTGGCCACTGTGTGAACAAAATGCTGGACTAGATGGGCCTTCAGTCTGACCCAGCAGACTGTTTTTTAACCCTAAATGGAAAATATCAGGGGAAAGGGGCATTCATATGCCTTTTATACTACCTTATACTTCGCCAGTGTTCCACCCACAGATGGACTGTGAGGAATTCCATAAGATTAGCTCACTGGATTCAAGATCACCTAGCCCAGGGTGGGTGACATGTTTTTAAAACAAGCTGCAGCCAAGTTGACTACAGGCAATTGAAGACCATGCCAGCATTTTGTATTCCTGATTTACCATTTATGTGCTACAGCAGGTGCAGAGTAATATGCTCTTGAGCAAGAATGACATGACAGAAGGGAAGGCCTGTATTGACAGCGTTGTTGTAGTCCGATGGGCTAAGCCTGACACAGACCCACCATCTCCCCCATCTGCGACACCCTTAGAACAAGAATCTCCCTTCTTACCTCATCTGCCCAAGGAACACCAGTCTGAACCCTTACCTTCATTGCATATATAACTTGTAAAAAGAGCCTTATTTTCCATGTACACAGAGAGGGGGCAATCAGAAGGTTGTGCTTACTCATTATGTTGTTGCTCACTGTTGGAAGAGAGGCCAGCATCTCACTCTGTAGCTTGCCAGGCAAGATCTCGTCTTCATCACCAACCTACAGAATTATTAATGGGGAGGTTATGTGGAGGGAAAACAGCCTTTGGGGCAAGAAGGTGTGCTGGACATGGGAGTGTATATAAGAGGGGGATCGTGCTTAAAGGCCCATTTTCTGACTGCCCCTTCTGGTCTAATGGGAAGAAACATGGCTCACAACCAGGTCTCCCAGGACACATTCCGTAGTGCTTTCAGACAAATCTGCCATCTGGATTACTGATCACTCTGGAGCTCATTAGCCATTGTGCAAGCCCATTAACCATCCCCTGATACAACAAGGAGCACTAAGAAGGCAGTTACTCTAAGGAGGAAGGGAACCCGGTCTCGTATGGAGAGATCAAGAGACAGGCGATGCATACAACAACCTGAGAGATGACTCTGCAGTCAAATCCTGCTGTTGCATCCTGGCAAAGGATGGTCTAACCAATGCTCCCTCTAAGCTGTGGAGTCTTGTGAGCAAAAATTCTACTTTGTGGGCTGCTGGCATTAAAGTTGTGAGCGAGTGATTTGGCTGCTGCATAAATTAGTTTGCTCCGGAGCCCTCCTTACTGAGCTAAGACAAAAATTCGTGAGTCACCAGGTCAGCTAAACTGTGGTGCTCACACTAACTCAGCTTAGAGGGAACACTGGGCCTAACCAAATACATATTTCAAAAGGTAGCATAGTGAAAGCTAGGGCTGCAAGCTTCAGTTTATTAACCAGGTCAGCTAAACTGTGGATGCAGATTAAAATCCCTGCCTACAATCCATTTGAGCAGCTGACTACCAGAGGAAGATTCTGGGATTATGGAGCAGCCACTAGGCAAGACACCTAAACTGTCCTGACTCCCACCCTCACTGTACTAAACTTCAAACATGGCTTTTCCCTCTGGTCTGCACAGAAAACTGGACTGGGCTAACAGAAAGAGGGGTCAGCAAAGTGTCCTCTTTGTTCAGGAGTCTCAAAAAGGCACCTTCACCAACGTTTTGCTATGTGGGCATTTTAAAAAAATGTAACCGATTGATCGATTTATTGCTTCCTTGAAATCTATAGTGTTAGGAAAGTCTTGACTAAAATCAGATTAGGAAAGAGGTTCCCCCCCCCCATCTACCATCAACAGGAAACCATAATGGATTTTGTGACTGTGATACAGATTTCTGTTGTTCAACATGCTGTATTTGTGGATCATCCCTGTACTGCTGAGAATGCAGCAGGACATGCTTTTGCTGAGTTCTGTGTGCTCGCCTCTGTTTGATCCTCACAAAAACCCTGCAGTGCAGTTAAGGCTGAGAGTGTGTGACTGGCCCAAGGTCACCCAGTGAGCTTACATGACAGAGTTGGGATTTGAACCTGGGTCTCCCAAGATTCTAATTCTAACCACTACATACACTGGTTCTCTTAAACAGTTAGGAACCAGGGAGGGAGTTCTATGAACAGGTGGCTGCAAGGGAGAATGAACAGCCATTTTATAAAGGAAGACATCTTTGAGAGACTGAAGGCAGCAGAGTTAAAGGACCAAATGGCAGGATATAATTGTACCCAAGGGCTGAAAAACAGCGAGGCCAGGCTGGAGAGAGTTTTAGCAGTAGAGACAAGGGAGTTTGTCCTGGATAGAGAAGGGGCTGCGAAGCCAGTGAAGGAGTGGCATCCCATAATCTGAGTGATGGGAGTGGTGAATGGTTTTGGTAGCGGAGTTTTGGATAGAGAAGGGAGGACTGAGGTGTGACAGAGGAAGGCAGAAACGATTGCAAGGCAGGAGACAACCCATGCATGAACTAGATTTTCAGCTACGGCAACAGAAAGAATGGGCAGATCTTTGCGATGGTGAACAGGGTAAAACAACATGAGTGGTCAAAAACTGAATGTGGGAACAAAGGGAACAGAAGACCCAAAGATTGTGTACCTCAGCAACAAGGTGGATAGTTATGTTGTCTATGAAGAGCAGCTGACAAACTGAGAGGAAAGATCAGGTTGGGGCATGTGGAATTTGAGACGGTGAAGAAACATCCAAATGAATATAGCAGGCAGGTTTGCAGCAATTTCACTGGACAGAGGAAGAGAAGCCTGAGATTAAAACCATATTTATTTATCCACTTATTTATCCATACCTCTCAAATTACCTCTCAATATCAAAATGTCTTATAGTTTCAGTATCAGTATAATGCATAGTAGTATTTAATATCTCCCGCTATACAACACTTCAGTAGCTGGAGACACTAAATACCAAGAAGGCTTGTGATTATGTGTGTTGTATTTTGGCATTAGTTTACAGATGAGGAGCAGTGCCACCTTTGAAAAAGAGAGCAATCATGGAACAGAAAGGAGCTAGTGAATCCGTCAGGCTAGAATTGAGCTTGTAAATATACAAAGCCTAATTGTTGAACTATCTCATTTGGAAAGCTCGTATACAGGGACTCCGGGGATTTAAATTGCAACAGATATTCAGCATCGTGCAGAGAATGAGATACAACTTTACTGCTGTCTGAAATGTTTTCAAGCAACTAGCTGAAACTGAGATAAACAGAGACCTTGGGAACTTAAGTTACAACATATATTCATCATTGCGGTGAGAATGAAATGTAACCCTATTGCTGTTTGAAATGGATGGTAAATGGATGGTTTATGCTACAAGTGGAATGCATTATATTGATACTGAAACTATAAGACATTTGATATTGTATGTACTTTGAGAGTTAATTTTTAAATGGTGGATAAATAAATGTGGTTTTAATATTCTTTAGTAATTTTCACGGAAATGTTCCATTATATTACATGTCTATATACCCATGATTCTCTGGCATACTGTGTGATATATCCGCTGCACTTCAGGCACAACTGTGTTTAATTGTGGCCATGTTGTTGGAGGCATGGAAAAGAGGGATAGGAACAGCAAGATTGCAATGCATAAAGCTGAGTTGATCACTAAAGTAAGAGATAAAGCACTAGTCAGAAAAGCAGAGTTCTAAGCAATAGAGAGGTGAAGGGGCAGGCTTTGGTACAGCATCATTGCCTGGAAATGTCCACCAAAGTCCTGCAGCTGGCAATAAGATGGAATTATACTTACCAATTTCAAGAACTTGCCTTCACACAGATCCACAAGTAGCACCTAAAAGAGCAAAAACATCCATCTTTATCCATCCAGCATTGCTCTAAGGACTAGCAAAACAGAGAAAGCAGCAGCATGTTCAAAAGTGGGTGAGGAAGGGGAGGAATCAAAGAGGGAAGAGAACTCTGGAACATCTCACATTAGAAGACATTGATTCCACCCAAGTGTGGGTACAGTGTTTGTCCACATTCTGCAGTAATATGCACTTGAAGTAGATTTAAGGTTTTTTTTAATGAATTAGATGTTGCCTTTTAAGGTTGTTTTACAATGTAAGTTGTCTTAAAGAGTCAAGCAAGTTGATAGTATATAAAAGGAGTGGCTGGTTAAATAAATAAATATTTACTCATCAGCTGCAATGAATATACTGAGAGCATCTAGTGGTGCCACTGAAGTTGTTTGGCTGGTGCAATATACAGTGATTTAATCAAGGGCCAATGTTTATGCCAAACCTTCAGGAATGCATGAAGCTGTCTATGAAGCCGATGATGGTCATGGTCATTCCTCTGCAAATGGAAAGATTACCTATGAGATTAATCCCCAATGTGGTGCCCATGGGTACTACTGTGGCTGATGCATTTCCTCTTGCCCACTGCATTTTTTTCCAAAACAACTCTTCTCCATATTACACAGCCAATCCTGGCTTTCTTCCATCTCACTTGGAAGAGGAGATGCCTCAGAAGATCCCAAGAGGAATCATCTTCATGTCTGCCTGATGCACCTAGCAACTACTTCCATCACAAGATGACACTTGGCTTGGAATCTCCCAACCTTCTGTCACTGGCCCCATGGCAGCCATTTTGTGGTGAGCTGTGTCCCACATGGAAGCCATTTTGTCTTGGCACCCATAATCTATACTCAAACTGCAGAAGTGTTCACAGATTCAACAAGGTTAGGAAAAACTGGGATAGGGTGGAATCACAAATGCCAATCCTAGATGCTGCCTCCAAAGACACCTTAACATTTTGCTCTCTCGTCCACTCAAAAGACACACAAGATAAAGACAGCACCTCTTCCATGGGTTGATCCAGGACCTCTTCCAGGTAGCGCTTTTGGATGCCAACCATGAAAGGCGTGGGGCAACAGACAGTGCTCAAGAGCTGCTCCGGAACCACTGGGATGTATGTATGGGCCCATGTAAAGGGATAAAGAAGAGCAGCTGCTGCATGGATACACTTGGAGAGGGAGCTGAAAGGAAAATACAGTACTGAACAGGAAGACACAGAAAGGTAGGGTGCATATCTGAATATTCAGTAGTATGTGGTGCATTCACAGAATACCCAGTGGATCTTTATTATCTTGTTATTTAAATATATTGGCTGCTCAGTCTTAAGGGCTGGAAAAGGTTAGAATGTCATTACTGATTTCAAATAAAAAAAGCTTCCCCTTGAGATCCAGCATGGCGTAGTGTTTGGAGTGTCAGACGAGGACCTTGGAGACCCAGCTTCAGACCTCTACTCTGCTGCTATGGAAGCTTGTTGAGTGACTTCCAGCCAGCTACTCTCTCAGCATAACCTACCTCACAGGGTTGTTGTGAGCCAAGAACATTGTTGTAAGCTGATTTATATCCCCATCTCAGACATTTTTACTAGTCTAGTTCCTAAATCCAGACTCAAATTAAAAAAGAAAATCACAAATAGTTTCAGACTCAAATCTGTCTTGCAAAAAATTAGGATTGTGGTTTACAACCTGGAGAACCTTCCTGTGTCTAATTTCTCAACTGGAGCTGAAGTCACAGCTTCTTCTGTTTATCTGCCCTGGGCCCTGTCACCCCCTCCCCTTCATTTTTTGTTTGATCCAGCAAGCAGG
>NW_015169226.1:215192-274379 GCF_001447785.1 Gekko japonicus | reverse complement strand
GGAATGGAGAGTCCGTAACAGGAAAAAACAGAACATTGAGAAACCTCAGTTACAGCCTCATTTGTTGCTGTGAGGCTGTTCACAAGACAGGTGAGTTCTCCAAGCTGCAACTCTAAAGTGAAAAAATGCTCTATAATTATAAAGCGGCCATAGATAGAATCATACAGTTGGAAGGTACCTCCAGGGTCATCTAGTCCAACCCCCTGCACAATGCAGGAAATTCACACATACCTCCCCCTCCTACACCCCCAGTGGCCCCTGTTCCATGCCCAGAAGATGATAAAATACCTCCAGGATCCCCAGTCATACTGGCCTGGAGAAAAATTGCTTCCTGACCCCAAAGTGGCGATCAGCATTTCCCTGGGTGTCTAAGAAAGGGCTACAATAATGCCACGCTGTGCAAATTTAGTATCCAGCTGAAAATGTCAACAATCCTCAGCAACAACATCATATTTATTTTGTAGATATACTGGTTAATGGGCTATCCCTGCCACTGGATGTATTAAGGCATTTTCAATTAAAAACAACATCAATGCATTTAAAACCATGCAATAATCCGCAACAAAGAAATCACACACCATAAACTTGGCTGGCAACAAACCAACTTCAGACAGCAGTAAAAACCTACCAACCTTGAATCAACCATTACCAGATAAGTAATAAGTAGAAGTGGGAAGCAAAAACAAAATAACCAAGGTCAAAAGATCTACAAAAGGCCTGGAAGAACAAAGATGTTTTCACTTTGCACCCAAAACCAAGTTAACCTGATGCTAGGCAAATCTCTGTGCTAAGCATGTTCTACAACCTGGGTCTGTAACCTGGGTCTTACCATCGTGGTTCCCAACCTGTCCTCACTGCATAATAAATGAGAATGGGGCTGGTGTGAAAGCACTGACATCTAACAGTTACCTAAATTATGTTTTAAGACCTGATGTTCCTGCAGCTTAAGTATGTTATGTGTGATATTTTTAAAGGATTGTTATTTTAAGTAATTTATGCTAATGATAGGTTTTTAACTGTATTTAATTGTATTTGTGATTGTTGTAAGCCGCCTTGCCTTGGCGGGGAGGGCGGGGTATAAAATAAATAAATAAAAGGGAGGTGCAACTGCAGAGAAGGCCCTGTCAGATGGTGGAATCCAGAGCAGGGCCTCTGAAGCAAATCTTAGTTGATGGGCAAGTTTGTATGGGAGTAGGTGATCCTTCAGCATCCTGGACCCAGCCTGTTTAGAGTTTAACCCTAGAAAGAAAATGATAGCCAATTTAGATCTCAAAACTGGCTCACTGCTGTCCTGAACCAATTGAAGTGTCCAAAGTCTTCAAAGACAGCTCTACATAAAACGTGTTGCAGTACTCTAACCTGGATGTGATCAAAGCAGGGTTAACCATGGGAAGATTATGCCTCTCAAAGGGCTGTAACTGGCATAGTAATTACAATTGGTTTAGGAGCTATGCATTCTGTAAGCATGAATCAATAGCATCCTCAAGCTGCACAACTGCTCAGGGGGGTGGGCTGGGGTGGGGGGAAGAGCACACCTTCACCCAGAACAGAATCTGCAATCCCTGACTGGCTGTACTGTTGGCCAAAGGATGCTTGGTCTTTTCTGGGTTTAAGTTCAGTTTACTGGCCCCTATCCAATCCCATTACCACTTCAAGACACTCATTCATGACATCCACTAGCTCACCTGACTGGTGAAAAGAAAAACAGCTGCGTGTAATCAGCATACTCCAATCTCCAGATCACTCTTCTTAGTAGTTTCATATAGGTATTAAACAGCATGGGGGGGGGGGGGTCCAAGACGGAACCTTGTAGCAAAATGGAGCGCAGAATCTGTACCACTATACCACTATTTGGTACTGGTCACCCTACCAGAAACAGAACCACCAGCATATGGTTCCCTCAGGTCATTTCAGGGGGGAACACGGGGGATCGCAGTCCCCCTGGGTGAGGTGCGGGGGGCGGGGCACACGATGAAGCCCCGCCCCCTGCTTCCGGCCGCCCCGCTTCCAGCCCTCATTCAGCCAGGAGGAGGCAGGAGAAGAGGGAGGGTAAGTTGCTTCCTCCCCGCCTCTCCCCACCCCTGCCTGCCTGGGGCCAGAGAGGGCCTTGGCGGGGCTTCCTCGCACTCCTGCCGGCCTTGCAGGTCCACCGCTGGGCCCCTGATGTCAGGGGGTGTGGCATATGCTAATGAGTTATGCTAATGAGTTCCCCTAGCTCTTTTTCTACAAGACCCCTCCTCACATCACAGCCTAAAGATACGAAGGTACGATTAATTTCATGGAGATAAGGGCCAGAGTGTTTTTACCTGAGGTCTTCTGCCAGAAAGACTATCCGTCGCTCCAGAGCTGTAGAAGCAAATATCTGGAGGATCTTATCAGGACTGAGGCACTGTAGAAGTGCCCGAAATTCCACATGTTCCAGTCGAGAATCCAAGGGCCGGGTTAGCTCTAGGAGCTGTGGGGAATAAACAAAGACATGGCAGGATATTAACATATGGAAACACAGGAGGATGAAAACGTTTTGTTTGACAGAGCTACTCTTCCCCCCCCCCAAACTGTTCCTGGGAATTCGAATTCACAGGCTTGGATCCTAAACCCTGTTTCCACTTCAGCTCTTTTTTTTATCTGTTGTGGAGGTGCGCAACGCATCCTTCTGGTGCTAGGTACTTTCAGGTTCACTGAAAGACATTGGTTTTGTGTGCACAAAAATGCCCAGTACTTGACTCCTCCCCAGCACTCCAGGCTGTCTGCCTTTTTTCTTTCTAAAGCAGTACATGCACATTAATTAACATATTCACATTCTCTCACACATGCACACCCTTATATTTATGCATGTTTGAAAACAGAACAAATTCTTAAAACTCTGGAAAACTGATCTGGGAGGAGAGGGGAAGTGGATTAGTGATGTTGCTGGCTTTCCAGCCAATGGGCACAGGCGTCTTCTAGTTTGAATACACAGAACTGGTTTCCTGGAGCTTGACTCTCTGGTTGCGCTGCATGTGTGCAGCAGCCCGGCTGCTGAAATGATCTGCTTTCTGTCCTCAGCTCTTCCTTTCCTAGCAAGTAAATAATGGTCTGGTGGAAGGCAGAAGCAGATAGCACTATGTCCATTTAAGGGTAACGAGAAGACAGTTTTCCGATGCTGTTGAGGAATATGTGCTCAGCACCCACTATCTCATTCCCCCAGCTGCCTAGAGCATTAAGCAAGCCAGGAAATCATACCAAGTTGACATTCTCTGGAACTAAAACAGAGACGCTTTTGACACATGAATAGGAAGCCAAACTCACTGGTAAGTCAGCGCAGAAGAAAGATCAGCAGAACAAGTCACGTTCTGCCCTGTGGCTTACCACTGACGGAATATTGTTAAGAAACGGGGGCATCTCCCCAGGGCAAAAGTCAGCTGCTGCATGCCACTAGAGTAGCCAGGTGTACTGCAAGACTGGCCCCCTGTACCTTAGTTCCATAGAGGAAAGAACTAGGACAGAGGTAGATTGTCATGTCACAGTAGATAAGCAGCATCTGCCCAGATTCCCTCTTCTATGCAACTCTGTAAAGGTAACAGAGATGTGACTCATTGCCAGGACTTGTTTGCACCGTGATCCAAAACACAATGCCAATGCCGACACCCTAGTTGCCATGCCCAGACAAGCAATGCCAGAAGGACAACCACATGCAAAACAGGAAGGGGCTCCAGTACCTTTAATGGCCTTGCAGAATACGTGGCATGTGCTGCCTGCCTTGAGGGCTGCCAACACCATCTTGAGAAATCCCTGGGATTTGGATGTGGTACCGGGGGCAGGGCAGAGTTTGGAGACGGGAGGGATGTGATACCACACAGCCTGCCCTCCAAAGCTGTCATTTCCTCCAGGGGAGCTGAGCACCACAGTCTGGCGATCAGTCATGGTTCCTGGAGAACTCCAGGCTGCACCTTGAGGTTGGCCACCCTACCAGCCACGCAAAGGCAAGGAAATCTGCAGAAAGCTATAAGATGTCCAGAAGCCTTGTACTTTTGCACCTGGTCCTCCTAAATGGCAGTGTGGGTATCCATATCTGTCCCCGGGTATGTACACACAGCCTTGACAGCTCTGGGGCCATAGGCAAAAGCACTGTGAGTATTTGCTCCGTCCAAAGCACGGCCATAGTCAGATGCTTTATCATGCAATCCTAAGCAGAGTTACACTCTCCTAAGCCAACTGACCTCAGTGGACTTAAAAGGCTCCAACTCTTTTTAGGACAGCCCTTCTAATCCCCTCTCTATCCTGACACCACTATGCTTGTGGCCATCAGGTCCTTCACGTCATTTCCCAAAAGGACAACCTGTAATGCCTTTCTGATGTGCAAAATTGTGGTTTGTGCTCATGACAGACAGTTCATTCACCAAGAGGATGTTGAAACCCGGACAGACAAAGGCCGGCCGGCCACATAGAGAGTGTTTTGAGAGCATCAGCTTTAACCTTCCTGCGCTTGCAGCTCAATTGTTGCCACAGTTGTTTACTAGCTGTGACAGAACCAGCCAAGATCACTTAGCAGGCACAAACCTCTGTCCCCGAGTCAGGGATGAAGCTCTTAATGGTGACTGTTTTCCCAGGTGCTGGAAAGGACGATTCCCGCAGACCCTGCATAAAGGGATAGATGACCGCTGCAGAGATCTGCCGCCTTTTCTCCACCTCGTCCAAAATCTAATGGAAGAAAAGGAACACCGGTCAACCTATCTGCTACCACTCTGAATCTGTTCCTAGCAATGGGGTGCATCCAACCAATTTCTTCACTCTGTCTTGACCAATTCCCCTCCTTACTACAGCTGTTGTCCCCACCTGGCTTTTATCCATGAGGGTCCCATAATCCCCAGCACCACTTTGGGCCCCCAATGGGGAGAAAGGCGGGGTATAAATGAAGTAAATAAATAAATAAATAAATACCCAAGCTACTGTATAACCATGGTTCTCAAGTCTAATAATGCCTCTGTGCATGTGCAAAGAGCATTTTCCCTCACCACAGGGGAAAACCAAAGAGCACCAAACTATCTAACATCTGACATTTATAGTTATACATAGTACTGAGCCTTGACTTTTCTATCCCCAAAGCGAACTATCTAACATCTGACTGACTAACATCTGACTGAGCCTTGACTTTTCTATCCCCAAAGAAATTATATATCAGAGTTTTATCATGGAACAACAAGATAAGCAATTCTGGGCCAATTTCACTGTTGTATAGCTGGACACAAAAGCTTGGGTAGGAGGGGGAAATGACACACAAACACAGAGAGTCCAGAAAGCCTACCTTTGAGAACAGGCCGAAGCAACCCAGGCAGCTTATAATACAGTAAACCTCTGGGAGACGAGCTCCTCGTCCAGTGGGCTGAAAAATAATTTTGTATGTAAAAAGACTCATCACAACCCAATTCTCTTTTTTCTGGCTATCTGGCTTTATTATTCAGATACACAAAATGTTCCCATAATGCAGCAAGAGTGGATGCCTGAAGTCGGACAGAAGGTTAAGCCCCCTAAATTGACTTTGGCTACAGTGGCCAAACAAAAATGAAGGGCTATTTAGAATGACGGAGACATTTTGTTATCTCTATAGCAACTGGATCTCTGTAGCCACAAATTTGGTCAGCCAGAACTTACCAGGGAAGACAAAAATAGAACCCAAATCCACAGATCAGTGCCCTGGCCCCCCTGGCCCCCCTTGCCTCCCTCTTTCCCAGATCAACAGCCACAGAGCAATGTGAGTAGGGGAAATTCCGGACAGCCCTGTCTTGTAGAAGTCTCCGGCAGAAGGTGCAAATTGGGTGTAACAGCAGAGAGAAAACATTCTCAACACACCTACAGAGTGAGCCCCAAAAGCTCCTGTTTTCATAAGCTAGCTAAGTCCTGTAGAGTTTATTTCTAAATATAGTTGAATCTTTAGTATATTACAGAACCCATCTCTTCCAAGTAGCATCTTTGCCTCTCAAAGCAAGCCTCAAGTGACCCAATTCATTAACAATCTATTTTGGAACTGTGAGAATTTAGTAGACACGGAGCAAACACGACAATCAGATGGTGGACAGGGGGCTTATATGTTCTCTGTCCCTAAGAAAAGAAGTTAAGCCTACTTCAACAAGCATTTGAGTGAGAATGAATATAAGAAGAAAGTATGCCTTGGAGCATTACTGGAGCTGTAACGCGCTACTTGAGAGCATCCTATCGTTGTGTGCCATACAACACCACACTATTCCCATGGCTCCCTGGCAGGCCACATTACTAATCAAGGAGCATCAGTTTGAGAAGCCCAGTGACTTGTCACATGACTCCCTCCACAAATGGACTGATATGTTAACACAACCCTGGAGCAAGTGGAACCAAGGGCCCCTGCTGTGATGGCAGTGCCTCAGAGTCCCCTCAGCTCGGACTTGGGCTGTGGCAATGATGAAAATGGTTGGGCAAGCCTACACCTGTTTGCATCATCACCGTTGCCATGGGCAATGGTCCACTAGGGCTGTGACCTGTAAGTGTCACTACACCCCTTCCCTGAGCTCCGCTTCAGGCTAAGGAAGTACTCTCCAAGGAGGTCCACACTTAAGAGAGACGTGGCACCACAAGCTACATGAAAGCCTCACAAGGAAGGTCATTCAGAGAGACTAACTACACATGATGCACACTTGCACGTTCATGGAGTCCCAGTACCACCTTATTAAAAATAAGAGGCATCTTCAGGGTATGGGACTTTCAGCAGAGAAACAAGAATTTCTCTGCTCCAAATTCTCCCTTCCCTCTCCATTCTGGTGGGTTCTCTCAACCCAGGGCTCAAAAGAAGTCTTTTTAACTCCAGAGGGGAAGGAGGTATATGGAAAGAAATTAAGGCCAAAGAATGTGTTAGGCATACCCTCACTACCCCTTTTTCTCTGTTCAAAAATTTTCCCTGTCCAAAACTGCTGAGGTTTGGTTAAAAATAATTGCTGAGGTTTGGTTGTGCATTATCACAAAGTAGTGATGAAGGGTCTGTGACTGAAAGTTGCAGACAAAAGAGTTTGCATTAGATTTCCACTGATTGGGCTGTAACGAGTTCTTGGATCACAAGCAACAAAACAGGGAGATGCCAGGTCATCATGATAAGGAACAGTCTCAGGCTGCTCTGTGACTGCCTCAGTGTGTTTGAGACATCTCAGTTTTGGGAGAGAGGCCTACACGTGGCAACACAAAAACTGATTCTAATCTGATTTGTGATAGCTTCCCATATTCATCTCCTAATCACAGAAAACATTTTATCTGGTAGCAGAAGCAATGCACTCCAGATAGAATACAATGGTGTGACCTCATACACCGGTGTAGGACTATCCAACAAGGCCAAATCGGATAGCCACACAAATTAAATAAGATGGCCCTAATCTTGTCTCTATTCTTTATGTACAGGGATTGCCTTCAGCAAATAACTGGGCTATTATGATTTGATGCCCAGAAAAGAAACAGCTTTTGATGCCACCTTTGCCAGAACATCGACTGTGCTGCCTTGATCCGTGCCCGTTGTGGCTAATTAAAGCTGGCCACAATGGGCTGCGAGGCACCCTAAGGGAAATTATCAAGAAGCCCCTCATTGAGGGCTGGCTCCCTGGGGTGCTCAAGGAAGCAGTGGTGTGTCCTCTTTTGAAGAAACCATCTTTGGATCGGTTTCCAATTTGCCCTATCTGGGCAAAATAATAGAGAGGGCCGTGGCAATTCAGCTACAGAGCTTCTTGGATGATGCTTCCATTCTAGATCCCTTCCAGTCCAGTTTTTGCCCAGGCCGTGGGACGGAGACAGCACTGGTCGCCCTCACGGACAATCTCTGGAGGCATCTGGATCGGGGCGGTTCAGTGTTGCTGTTGTCGTTAGACCTGTCGGCTGCATTCAACACGGTCGACCATCAGTTACTGGTCTGCCACCTCGCTGATGCAGGAGTACAGGGGCTTGTCTTGCAATGGCTTGTCTCCTTTCTCCATGGTCGGGACAAAGGGTGGCGTGAGGGGAACAGCTCTCCCAGAGGTACCCACTAGAATGTGGAATGCCTCAAGGGGTGGTGCTTTCCCCGATGTTATTTAACATCTACATGCGCCCCCTTACCCAGATTGCCTGGAGTTATGGGCTGGGGTGTCACCAGTATGCTGATGACACCCAGCTCTATCTGATGCTGGGCAGTCAGTCTGGCTACCATCACTAGTAACAACTGCAGAGCCTGGTTCCTGGTGAATTATCGACAGCCTGTGCGTGCTGAGTAAGATCAATGCTGGAAATAAACATCATATGGTATACACTCACGCAGCAACACCATAACTATGATATTGGAATAACATCGCTAGCACTTTGATATTTAATATTGTATTGTTTTAATGAGTTGTTTTAATGGTTTTGGTGATCTGATTGTTTTAATCTGTATTTTATTTTGCGTGAGCTGCCCTGAGCCTGCTTTGGTGGGGTAGAGTGGGATATAAATTAAAATATAAATAAATAAACATCGCCTCCACCACAAGAAAGAGATGGAACAACAATGTCCAATTGCAAATGGTGAATACTGTATATGTTGTTGTTCCCAGATCAAAGAAACAAAAAATGAAAAGTTATTCAGTTGGCTTGACTAGCCAGTATGTGCACTGCTGAGAAGAACAAACAAAACCAGCTCAGAGCTAGACAGCAACCGGTCACTTCACAAGACTGCTGTCTTATTCTCAGAATAATGCAAACAAACAAACAAAGACAAAACTCCAAGCATCTACAGAGTACGAATCTTCAACGTAGAGGTGGACATTGGGACCATGGTCGGGACAAAGGGTGGCGTGAGGGGAACAGCTCTCCCAGAGGTACCCACTAGAATGTGGAATGCCTCAAGGGGCGGTGCTTTCCCCGATGTTATTTAACATCTACATGCGCCCCCTTACCCAGATTGCCTGGAGTTATGGGCTGGGGTGTCACCAGTATGCTGATGACACCCAGCTCTATCTGATGCTGGGCAGTCAGTCTGGCTACCATCACTAGTAACAACTAGCCAGTATGTGCACTGCTGAGAAGAACAAACAAAACCAGCTCAGAGCTAGACAGCAACCGGTCACTTCACAAGACTGCTGTCTTATTCTCAGAATAATGCAAACAAACAAACAAAGACAAAACTCCAAGCATCTACAGAGTACGAATCTTCAAAGTAGAGGTGGACATTGGGAATGTTCAAAATATATGCAAAATACAAACCAAAAAGTGGCAGTGCAGAGTATATATTTCCCCATTCAGCATCTCAAAAGATGTGGAAGTACACAAAGTATATTTCCACAAGTTACTAGAGATCAGGGCTTTTTTTAAGAAAAAGCCCAGCAGGAACTCATTAGCATAACAGGCCACACCCCTGACAGTGCTGCTCATTAGCATATTAGACCACACCCCATGCCTTCCCTTGACTTGCCTGGGCAAGGCCCCCCCCTTGAAAGAAAGGGAAGGCAGTTTAAACTGTCTTCACTTGGCTTGCCTGGGCACCCCGTGGCTGCAGGGAGCCCTTGGACAGGCCAGGGGAGGCACGGGGAGGCATTTAAAGGCCTCCCTGATCCTTCCAGGGGCCCCCCCTGGCCCGCCACCTTGGAGTCACGGGGGTGGGGTTTACTCTCCAGGCCTTCCCTCTGTAGCCACGCATGCAAAGGTTTTGGGTGTAGTGGGCATGGCCAACTCTGAAGCCAGCCGGAACTCCATTCCTGTGCGTTCCTGCCGAAAAATAGCCCTGCTAGAGATCATAAACTTAGCATGATGAGGAAAAAAAAAACATCAGTCACTGCCTGTGCCGAAAGGTGTACAGACTCGGCCTTGTTTTAAACAGGTATCTATCACTGTGTATGATAGGCAGGGTATTCAAATCTCAGTACTGGAGTGAGCAAAAAGCGTGCCTGGTCACTGCTGCGAGATGCACAAAAATGTATCTGGGAGCACCACGAAGTGGCAAACTTGAATATTGAACGACTGCTCTGTCAGGTGTGCCAACCTCCAGGTGATATACCAAAATGAGAGCTCACGAGAGGAGACTGTATCAATATAAAGACACTCTTAAGGACATCATAGTTAGATCAGATGTAAGGTTAGGACTCAGTCCAAGGGACACAGACGCTGTTTAAAATGTAAAGCCTGCAAGGTAATGTGGGAAAGTGACAATTTCACCTTAAATGTTTATAGTAATGTAAGTTCTACCTGTGGAAGTGCCTTTGTTGTGTATTTCATCCAGTGTGATTGTTTAAAATTATACATTGGAAGTACCACCAGACCACTGAAATTAAGAATTATGGAACACATCACAAGAAATAAACGACAAACAAGGGAAGCACCACTCACAGAGCATTTCGTCTCTCAAAACCACAAAGAAGACCAGTTTAGATGTGATGTGCTCTTTGTTGCAGACTCAAAATGTCCATTGGCTATGAAGGAATTACTTCGCCAGGAACATCTTTAAATTAAACACCTTGATCCCTAATGGTCTGCACACTGATTTTGATTTGAGTTGTTTCTTGTAAGATTCTGTTGGTTGTATACAAGTAGGTTTTTTCAGGTCAGTTTTCCTTCCTTTGGTCACCCCACCAGTTTCATTAGAAATTTTATTCTTAGAAATGAAAAAATATAAAATAGGATATTGTGTACTGATGTAAGCTGTGTCAGAATATTGTGACTCCAGGTTGTCAGTGCATACTTAATGGTGAATGTTGTGAGTTCACCACCACCACTATTGTAGAAGCCTAATCGGCAGAAAGAGAACTTGTCAGTGGAGTGAGTGGAGAACTAGTTGAAGGAGAATTGTTGAAACTTTATTTCAGTGAGTATGTATGTGCTGACAACTGGGGATGTAGTAAATATGTTGTAATTTAGTGGATGTGACATAAAAGTATATTTTCAGTTTCACAGCTAAAGAGTACCAGCTATCTGAAGAAGCAAAACGTGAACGCGACCGTGCAGCCAGCTGTGTATAGCTGCTGCTCATACAAGACATAGAACCTTTGCTCTCCTGAAGTTTGTCTTTATACAAAGGATTTGTGGACTTTGAGTTTTCCTTTTGTATCAAGTACTTCTGATCCTAGCTTATTAAGAATATATAAGGGTTTGTTGAACTTTAACAAAGATTTAAAACTGTTTGAATTGTTTTGCACAATATAATCTTTCTGCTTTTGTTCGTAATTCATTCACGGAGTGTCTTTATATTGATACAACCTCCAGGTGATGGCTGGAGATCTCCTGCTATTACAACTGATTTCCATGTAATAGACATCAGTTCCCCTGGATAAAATGGCTGCTTTGGAGGGTGAACTCTATGGCCTTATACCCTGCTGAGGCCCCTTCCCCCCCCCCCAAACCATGCCTTCCCCAGACTCCACACCCCAAATCTCCAGGTATGTCCCAATCCAGAGTTGGCAACCCTAACAGAAGGGTCAGAAGGTTTGGCACAAAAAGGTGGAGTAAGAGGAAGCTGGCAAGCCTGAAGAGCTGCTAGAATGAATTACCTAGCAGAAGAGGTGGGTCGGTGAAAAGAAAAGATACAAAACAAGGCTGAAACAGCAACTGAACTGCATTTTTATGGTGCATTTTCCCAGTAAACTCCACAATGTTAGAGGCAGACACGTGGTTATTGCACTACATGTTCTCAGCTACAATATGCTACAGGAAGCCACAACTGGCCCCAGGTTTCCGCAGTGTGATTTCACTATGGGTATATGATAACATAAAAGCTTGTGGCTGCCTCACACGTTACAGAGCTCACTGTGAAAATATGCTGTCATACACGAGGCAGTTCTGAGAAAAAAGCAGGGGTAGGCACTAGATTCAACAGCTAGTCAACACAGGAAGTACATCTAAAAGCTATGCCACAAACTGCACACCAAACAGCCTCTTCCCTTCAGAACCATACACACATTCATGGCCTTCTAGAAAATAAAGGATTAATGACTGGTGATAGTGTGACAATAATTAATAAATCAACAAACCACAAGTAACTCAACAGCTGTTGTCCTGTTTTTGTTACGAACTTTGAAACTGCCCCAGAGTGCCTCACAATGAAAGCCAGGTGCCTTCTAGAGGTGAAGGGCTTTAAACAGAAATAAAATGTGCTTTATCTGTTTTTATACTTTACATCCTGCCCTTTTAATCCTGCCCAATTGCTTCCCCAGCCTCTTTTCGTTTCTGCCCTCACCAGTTCTTGTTCTATCCTCTCCTTTTCGCTCTCTTCTTCTTCTTCTCTCCCTCTCTTCTTACTTCATCTGCTCCTAAAGAAAAATCCCAACCAATCCCATTTTGAGAAAGAAACCCTTCAAGCCCCACATCCTCCCCAGGGAGAGTATCAGCTGGCTGTCCCATGAGCCGCCCAGCTTGTACTCTTCTCTCTATGCCTGTCTCGCCCACTCAGACAGTATATTCCTCCAGCTCCTTTTCCCTCAGTGTTTAATCAACTTGTTGCTGTATTCTTGATTGGTGCCTTGAGTGAATAAACATAGTAATAAATCAACAAACCACTGAGTAATGCAACAGCTACTGTCCTGTTTTCATTGCAATAAAAATCGCCTTTGTTTAGTTTATCTGAAACTGCCCCAGAGTGCCTCAGAATGGAGACCCAGCGCCTTCCAGCAGTAAACAGTTTTGGACATAACCCAAGAGCCATTTGTAACACACAGCACTATGCTGATCATTTTTGACTTCTGCAGAACTGGACAGGATCCAAGCCACTCACCCAGAAAGAACGCTCTAATTCTATCTTGTATCCTCTAGCCCCCTTGCCCCCCCCCCAACTCAAAACTTGGAGCCAGCCAAGCCCTCAATGTAGCTGTGTGTCCTTGCTCATTTCTGTCCCATTCTCTTTACAAGGGACTATCTGAATGCTCTGCAAAACAGAAGATCAAAGTTTTGCAAAACAGAAGTTCAAAATCTGTAGATGTGTCATGCACATACCATGGATGCTTACATAGCTACAGACTTTTAATGCCAAAGGCACCACTGAGACAACTTAGTGGAGCAGCAAAACAGAAACTGTATGTTATCCAAGTATACACTGGGGCTGTGATCTAGTGGGGTCCCTTCTGTACAAGAGACAGAGTTCACTTGCACACAGAGGGCCTTCTCCCCCCACTCCAAAGAACAGCCTCCCCAAGTTTTAAACATGGGAAGTCTGTATGGAGGGGGATGGGAAAGTCAGGCACTTTCTGAACACTGTACATTAACTGGAAATCCCTGCGCTAAGATGTACTTTATTAAACTAATTACACAACATTTGGATAATAAGATATTTTGCAGAAATGTGCTCATTTGAAGAATATCAGTGAAACCTGCCTAGTTCTTGGCAGCATGGTCTGCTGTCCTCCTTACTATCATTACTGTTTTGCATCAGTTTTCTAATTTGAATTTTGTCTACCTTCTACATCTTGATTTTCATTTTGTCTTATAAACTGAAGGGAATTTTTAAATTCTGCTACTGTCTAAAAATCAGCTGATCTTTTAGAACTATTTTTGGATAAGCAAGCTCCACAAGTAAGGTATTGGACATGTTAATGATATATTCTGGTGGTTTTCTTTCAGTTCCTGCAGAACCCTGTCAACAGTCAAAAGCACTAGAACCTGATGAAGACTAGGAACTTCAGCACTTTTACTACACTCTCCACCATTTGCTGTACCAACTGCCTAAAGAAAAATGCTGCAGACAAGTCAATAATGGATCCTTTATATGTTGTACAACTGTAGAGCTTCACTTCTTGAATTTGTCATCATTTCATGGTCCTAAATTAAATCTCTGGGTAGCAATCCAAAATAAAACACCCTTCACGACGGGCTCAGGGATAAATAAAAGGGGGTTGGTTGGTTTGTAGATAAATATCTGACCAGATGAGACATAAGGCTCCCCATTGCTTCATGCTGGATACTCTGTACAGGAGCAATTTAGAGTCAGTGGCAGGGGAGTTATCATAGTCCATAAAGACTCTCTTTCCCTTACCAGATGTCTAGTTTGAGATACAGTGCATGTTGAATGGTTGCTGGGAAATCAAGACAAACTGGAGATATAGTTCATGTGCTAACCAGCCTCCTAAATTAGATGACAGAGGTGGTCTCGGATGTGTATTGGGGCTCCTCAAACTTACAGATTTGGGATACTTTAACTTCCAGCCTAAATCTTCCTTTATAGCTCAGGATTTCATAGCCACCATTCATAGGCTTGTCAACACTAGATCTGGTTTCCTGCACTCAGCAAAATAGGAGTGACCTGTGCACTGAAAATGCTGTTTATTCCTTTGCCTTGGATGGATCACTATTAATTAAGACTAAATATGTAGCGCAATTAACCTCCGTGAGAGTGGAAGACCAGTTACAACCCTGAACACTAATGGAACTGGATGGTTTCCAGATGCTATTAGCAGAACAGTTGGCAGACTTTGTCAGCTATTCTGTCCAAGCCCCATGGATTTCTGGAATAGGGAACTGGCTTTAGATGTTGATTCCCACCCACACCAACAGACCAAAAGGATGCCATGTTTGATGGTATCAAAAGACATTCCAGAAAATCAACAGGATCACATTCCCACCGTCTCTCTTATTACAGAAGGTCGTCTACCAGTGTGACCAAAGCAGCCACCTTTCCAAACGCAGACTAAAACCTAGTTTGAAATGGATTCAGATACAAATAGTGTGTCAGCAGAGATTCAAAATTATTTTAAAAATAACAGTCTTTGACTGTGACTGATCTCCAAGAAACACTAACAGTTCTGGTTTCCTATGGGTCCCCCCCCCCCGTTTTGTATCTACCTCCAGATACTCTTCTGCTGCATGATACACTTTGCATGATCACTGTTCTTGGCCCCATGGCCAGTTCTCAAAGCCAACAAAAGGTCTATGAGCTTGGTGAAAGTGAAGGCAAGAAACTTGCTTATGTAACCAATTGGTTTGTGTCCATTCTGTCAGACTCTGTGCTTGGACCCTGACAGAAGCTCAGTCTGGGGCACAGTTATGATGGTCCCTCGTTTACACGGCAATCAGGCCGAAAACTGTGTGATCCAATCAGAAATAGTGCCCTCTCAGTTGCTTTGAACTCAGTAAGGAAAAAACAAGATATGCAACAGACATATTTGGAAAACTAATTTCAGTTGCAAGAAAATGGTCTAACAAGGAAGAAAGATGGGCAGCAAGAATATAGGTCTTAGGTCTGTACAGAGAAGCTGGTGCCATATTGATTCTGGACAAGAGACAGATCAAGGATAAATGGCTGCCAGATTTCCATAAGAAGGGATTTGTGCATGTATGGAAAAGCATTCAGCCATGTGAACATGCCCTTGCAACCTGAAGTGCTACAGCCCAAACACTGGCCATTGATTCAAACATGTATTAGCCATTTTCTTCCTCTGTAACTCTAACTGTCAGCCCTGAGGTCCCAATGTGAGTGGCACCCCTGTTCTGGTACATTCAAAACCATCCCCTTTGGACCCAACAAATGATTAGCCTCTGGACCCAACAAATAACCTAACAGTAGCACAGTAAAAGGGGTGGGGGAAGGATATTCACCAATAGTCGCCTGCAGTAGCCAATCTTTCTACTCCCATCCACATTGGTGAGGACAAAAGAGAATGTTTCACTGCAAAGATAAAAGAAGTGGAATTGAACAGCCTGCTGAGTTTTACATGGGAAAAGCAGAAAGAATCACTCTTGGGCCACTTAAATGAAAATGCTGTTTGGGAAGCCCACATTTCATGACACAGCAACATGAGACACCCTCCTAAATTTACCCCTACCTGTCATCCCAACATGCCTTTGCCATCCATGCAGTTGCAGCATCTGCTTACAAGAAAGTTGTAGTCACAATTATTCTTTTGCCAACACATATTCTTGGCAATTATAATGTAAAAAAAATTAAACCACTTGTTGCTGTTGAGTAGGACAGTAGTATTGGTAGAAGAGATGGAGTTTGGTATAGTGGTTAAGTGTGCAGACTTTAATATGGGAGAACCGGGTTTGATTCCCCACTCCTCCACTTGCACCTGCTGGATGACCTTGGGCAAGCCATAGTTCTGGCACAGCTGTTCTTGAAAAAGAGCAGTTTCTGCCAGAGCTCTCTCAGTCCCACCTACCTCACAGGGTGTCTGTTGTGGGGAGAGGAAGGGAAAGGAGTTTGTAAGCCGCTCTGAGACTCCTTTGGGTAGTGAAGGGCGGGGTATAAATCCAATCTCCTCTTCTTCTTCTCTTCTGCCTACAGTTGACAGACGCTGAGACAGTGACTCAGTGCTCTGCCCTACAGTTATAGACGCTGAGACAGTGACTCAGTGCTCTGAGAGCCAAACTGCATGTTAAATTTTCTATAGTTGTTTGCTATGTGAATTCAACCTAAGAGTTGTAACAGCAGGTGAGCAGATCAGTGGAGGATGATCATTTTCTGACAAGTTGAGTCTGGGTTTGCTTCTCCCACAGCTGCACAGCAGCTGTGCAAAAAGACATTTGTAAAATCTGCAGGGGGCTTATTGAGCTCAGGTTCACAGTGCGGGAGGGAAGACAAGCATAGTCCCATTGCAGGGAAAGTCAGAAAATGCAATGTGTAGTTGGCCTGAGTCACTAAGCAAGGTGGATGCTGCTGCACCTCCTGTCTCACCCCCCAACTGATGAACTAATGTAGGTAAGCAGGTCAATGCAAAGCAGTTCCCTCTCTACCACATGGGATTCTAAATCTGGATTAAACTCTGGATTTTGTGGGTAAAATGCCGTCAAGACACAGCTGACTTATGATGACTCCAGCCAAGGGGCTTTCAAGGCAAGTGAGAAGCAGAAGTGGTTTGTCATTGTCTTCCTCTGCAGAGTCTTACTTAGTGGCCTCCTGCCCAAGTACCGACCCTCCTCTGACTCCAAGTTCTGACAAGACTGGGCCAGACCATGGTACCTTCCCTCCCCCAAACTCTGGATTAGTGGGACAAAAATTAACACTGGTTAACTTGTGTGCTTGCATTTGAACATCACGAGTAACAAGGAAATTTCTAATTATTCTTCATCACATCCTGTGCAAGACAAAGGGGGGGTGGGAGTAAACTGGAGGCATGAGTCACACAACAAACTGGATTTATGCACAGGCATGGGCACAAACGGGAAAATGCGGTTCATTTCAGTTCCTGGTGTGCCAGGTTTGTGAGCCATGAACCATCATGGACTTTTAGGTGACAAACAAACTGGTTCGGTTTGTGAAGTTCGTGATGCAGTAGAATGCCCCCCTCCCTGGTGTGCTAGAGACACCAAACTTGCAGGGGATCTCTGGCTGACTCTCCTCTAACTGTATTCTTCTATGCAGCAAAGGAATGGAACAGAAATTTGAGCTGGTAGGGCCACCTCCAAGTCTCCAAAGGCAGGTTCAGAAGGACAGAAAGGCTGATATTCCCAGAGTTTCAACAGGGGCTCCCCAAAGTAACCCCACGGCAGCTTGGTAGAGACCCTCGGCAACCCACATTGGCATGCCCACAACATTCCCAGGCCTCCTCAGGCTCAAACTCAAAGATCTTCCAATCACAACCCACCCTTAGGTGAAATTTCTAGTTATTCACTATTAGCAGAACACGTTGTACAGATAAAAGATCACTTGTGAATTGTACAAGTACAATGGAAAGGGATAGTCAAACAGAGACTTGCTTGTACAGGCAGATGTTTGTTGAGGTAGATGTTTGCTGAGGAGGATGCTGTTTCATGAGGTAGATGTTGTGTTATGAGGTGGATGTTCTGAGTTAACTCCTTTTATAAAGAGAACTCACTGCTCATCCAAAATTCCCATTGGTTACATTTACCCGTACCACTGCATGGAATACACTGGATAAAGGTCTCTGTAAAACTTCTCAGAGTTTCATGATGATTCTAACTTGTTACAAAGGCCTTTAAGGAGGGTTGCCATCTCAAGACCTTCAAACTAAGGAAACATTGTGAGACTAAGGAAGTAACATATGAGAATATTAAATGTTACATGCAGCAACCTTAACTGTATCAGATGTTGCAAAACAACAGAATGTTATTAACCATCTTCACAGAGAAACTACAATGACTTCAGCCCTTTGTAAAACAGCAATACAAATACACTCCCTAAACACTAATGGAAACAGGTTAAACCAGGGCCAGGACTGCAGATTTCACCACTGACTACAATTAAGGCTCAATAATCTCATATCCTGAGCTGGTGGTTTTGTAGAATTCCTTGGAAGGCTGTGCCCAGAAATGGCACCAGAGAGTTCTGTTAATTAGGGCAAAGTATGGGTTAGGGTTAGGGGTGACTTTTTGCTTCCCTGTGTGTTGACGTGTAGATTCAAGTGGGTAGCTGTGTTGGTCTGAAGCAGCAGAACAAAGTTTGAGTCCAATGGCACACTTAAGACCAACAAAGTTTTATTCTGGGTATAAGCTTCCATGTGTCACACAAAAGGTTATACCCAGAATAAAACTTTGTTGGTCTTAAAGTGCCACTGAACTCAAAATCTGTTCTGTTGACATGTGTGTTTTTGCGTGCCATCTCACAACACCAGCTCCTTGCTGGCCCTGGGTCACAGGAAACTTACCTGGTATACTCTGTGAGCGGTGCCCATTCATTGCCATCAGGGAAGCAGAAAAGCGGGATGGCCTGCAGCAATCTCTCTTCCTCTTCACGCTGTCCCCTCAACAAGTTTTCACGCTGTAAAAAGAGGAACACTATCAAGCTAGCGGAAGTGTTATAATAAATGCCAAGTACTATTATTAGTGTGTGGCCTACCAATTTCCAGGTTTTTAGGGTGGCTTTCCCCCCAACATGAACTTTTGCAAAGAAGCATACATACGCATCACCATTTTCAACTAGGCTTGTCTGCATCATAAATGTTATGTATTGGGTTATCTGGTTTGTAGTAAAGTGTGAGCTTCGGTCACAAGCTCCATAGACTGCCTGGCATTCTAATCAAAGCAACCAGATTGGTCACTGTTGCTTACAGACCAATCCGGATGGACCTCTGACTTTCAGAAGGAACAATTCCCATTGGACCCAAGCACTCATCTTTGATTGGTTGTTATTGTTCCAGGGGGTGTGGTTTTCCTGGTTCAAACTGTATATAGTGTGTTGTTTGTCTGTGTGTTGTTTGTCTGTGTTCTGAGCTAATAAAGAAACCACTTGTTTGAAACGCTGCCTCGATCTCAATACTTAATAATAAACATCACTCCAAGGAAAATCCATAAAGACATGCACAGAAGGAGCACCTATGACTCAGGCTGAGATGTAGGTGGCCAAAACAAATTTGCCCTTCCCCTATATGAGCTCTACTGCCGCTTAAGATGGGTTGAATAGGTCCTGCTCGTGGTACTATTATATGTGGGTTGGGGATCTATCCGGGACTGACAGTCACTTGCAGCAGGGATCTTCTCAGTAGATGACCAGAAGGTCTTCAATTTCTTGCCTCCTTTCTGAGGTGAGCAAAAACATGCCTGTCCTGGAAGGTCTCTGGAAGTGTGGCTCATGTGGGAAATCCTGTTTCCTTGGGGTTCATGTTAAAAGGTGGATTGATTCTTAACTGGATTACATAAAATGAATTGTTTTTGCTTTATTTTTGTGAATCACACTGGAAACATTTATTATAATAGGACTGAAATATATTAAATAAATAAATGAAAAGTTAAAGAAAATGCACTAGCCCAATTAAAAAGTGCAGTTACTGATTAATAGGAGCACATTGTTGGTTATTGAGCTATGCTCCCACGCAGGCTTGCCAGGCATAGTCTGGCAACCAGCAGGAGATGAGGGGAGGTGGTACTTACTGTGGTGAGGAGTGGCAAGCTTTATCACTATACAATGACCTTACTTTCGGTGCAGCCCAGATGTACTGGCATCATACTGGGGTGACGCTCTAGCACTCACCCCAAAACTCTATGGAATTTCTGGGTGAGTGCTAGAGCATCGCCCCGGTGCAATGCCAGCATTTTCGAGTCACACTGGAAGTGCTGTCATCACGTGGTGATGAAGACTGTCAACCACCCACATTTTGCCAGCCCGCTTTCATCTGCCAACCAGATGAGCATTGAGTGGCATTGGCAACAATTACCAGGAGTCTGACTTTTTATGATCTCACTGAATGTCTTGTGCAAAAGGCTGGCTTTGGGATTTAAGGGTATCCACAGAGCTTCCTATGTAGAGGGCAACTTGGAGCTAGAACTGCAGGCTGCATGTTAGGCATATCTGATTGAGTCACATCTTGTACTGAATGGTGGCTGGTGTCTCTACAATACAAGTATTTCTTGTACTGTGAAGCAATTCTGTAGCTTTTCTCATGGTACAGATTTGTGGTAAGTGGTTAGGGGAGCTGAAGAAGGTCAGCTATACTGAAACAAAGGTATCAGAATGACGCTTTCTGAAGAGTAAAATGAAGCTGTACAAAGCAAACCCACACAGGATATTGTTTTGCTTTCAAAACAGTGCTGAAGTGAAGACTTTTGCACCCATGTTTAAACTTTGCTTTGCAATGATCTACCATCTCCCAGAGGCACAAATTCCAGCATTCCAGACACTGAATCAGGCAGAATTAATTTGGTGAACACAATAGTAGGTCAGGGCAACACTGGGTCCAGTGAAATGGGTTGGATCCAGCAGCAGTTTCTGCTGATGGAAGGGATTTCCCACCAGCAGAATGGCACTTTCTTGCCTCCCCCATCCCTCTGCAGACTGAAATCCTGCTTCTGGGAGCAGAGGACAGCCAGTAATGACACAAAGGGTGAGCCAGAGGTCTGCAGTGGAAGGGAAAAATTGGTGCAGTTCATCCTGTCCCCAACCCCAGTTCCATTAGAGCCAATCTACTCCTGGATCCAACCCAGCATTTCCCTGCTAAACAAGAAACATCAACTAGACTTAATGAGCCACTGAATCTCAACTCTGAGGCATTAGATATGGAGGCCCTGGAGCCTGCCTGGTAGAATTCTCTGCCTGGTGACATCCGCGTCCTGTTGGACCGAACACAGTTGTCATTTAAATAGTGCAATCTGAGCTACAGATGACGTTAAAAATCTATAGCTCAGATTGTACTATTTTAATGATTTTTAACTTGATTAATTGACTTAATTTATAACTGTTTATAAGTTTAATTATGTCAATTTAACTACAATGTTTTAGAGCTGTATTAGAATGTTGTACACCGCTCTGAGCCCGGTTAAGGGGGAGGGGGCTTTAGAAATCAAATAAATAAATGAAGTGAATGCACAAGAAATAAGAAATGTTTTAAAAATGTAAATTAGAAAATCTTCAGCTAAGCTGCCTCAGCCAGCAGATACACTTTAACCCAGGGATGGCTTGCCCACAAGCCCAGTACCAGCTCTCCTGACACTCTCAGCCAGCCACTGAACGCCCTTTCCCACTGTTCCTAGGTGATCTTGCCTCTGTGCAAGCAGTATCCTTTCAGTTCCAGTTTGGCTGCTTTTGAGAGTCGACAGGCCCACTCTCACCGAGGTACATAATGTGTTTGGGGGTGTGTGTACCATTTCAGACTGAATATGGGAGCTCACGAATAAGTGCTCCTCCCTATTTTTAAAAAAACCTAAGTGTACAGAAAATTAGCATGACAAGGAGTTGTCTCCCTGACACTCTATATGGAGGTTTGTTTTTTTCCCCAACCATGAGGGGGGCCAAGGGTCTAGAGGTGCAGGATAATAAGGAAGTACATGCACAGAATGCAAGGGTCCCAGAAACAGAGCCGTAGTGCCAGCATAAACACATGCAGCAGTCTTATAACGAGTCACACCATTGGTCTATCAAGGTCAGAATGGTCTACACCGCCTGGCAATGGCCCTCTTGGGTCTCAGATAAAGGTGTTTTATATCACCTATGACCTGATCCTTTTAGCTGGAGGTGCCCGGGACGGAACTTGGGATCTCCTGCATTCAAAGTAGATACTCCACCACTGAGCTACAGCCCCTCGCTGATTCTGCTTTACAAATGGCTGGAAAAGAATACTTCTGTGCACCCAAAGCTCAATGGAGATCCTGAATACCCTACAGCATAGTATAGTCCAATGAAAATATCCAAATTTCTTTGCTTTTGAAGGATTCATGAGCCCAAAAAGACTTTAATGGAAACACACTTTTAGTGGTAGTAATGATAAAAGCAGTATTATTATAAAATTGATATAAGTTTCATAACAGGCTTACCAAGAAATATACCCATTAACCAAACCAAAGAATCAAAGAGCAGGGAGTGGGAGTGTACCTTCCAGTGAAGAGGGCAGATTGTGCTAAATTTGCATCCTGGGCCTTTAGTCAATGAGACCATCTTATTTCTAGGGTTGCCTGGTCACTCCTGGCCACCAGTGGGGATAGGGGGGGTAGGGTTGCCAGATACAGGTTGGGAAACTCCTGGAGATTAAGGGATGGAACCCGGGGATGAAAGGGACCTCAGTGGGATACAATGCCACAGAGTCCACTCTTCAAAGCATCCATTTTCTCCCAGGGAATTTATCTCTGTAGCCTGGAGATAAGCTGTAATTCCTGGAATTTCCCAGGTCCCACCTGGAGGCTGGCATCCCTACTTGCCCCATCAAAACAATTGCTCATGCTTTCTTCGCTATCAAGGAAACCTTTTCTCTAACACAGCTTTAATAGGTACAGAGAAGGTACACCACAAAGCAAAGTAACGATGGAAACTTCAAAGAGAAAGATGCAATTGAGATTGGCTTTTGTAAGCAAGATTTTCTGCCTCCCTGAAGAGAAATCAGTTCCACTGAAGTTTCATGAATTACATCATAATTCAAGGGAAACTCTGTGGAACAAGAGAAGAAGGCAGAAAAAGAGGATTTAAAAGGTGTGGGCACAGAGCAAGCATACTTTTCAGGTTTTGAAAGTGTTGCAGAGGAGCTTTCATTTTCTGGAGTAGCTAGGCCTACCAGACAGGGTTGTCAGTTCTGGATCAGAAAATTCCTGAAGAGCTGGGAAGGCTAGGAAGGGTGAGGTTTGGGAAAAGGGGGGGGCACAGCAGAGTATAATGCCATAGAGTCTGCCCTCCGAAGCTCTAATTTTCTCCAGGGGAACTGACCTCTATCATTTGGAGATGAATTATAATTCTAGGAGGTTTCCAGGCCCCATCTGAAGGTTGGCAACCCTACTACCAGACTTAAGGTTGCCAGGTCCCTCCTGGCAACCAGTGGGGGACGGGGAGGACTTAACCAGGAGAAAGGCCCAGGCCATGGTGCTGGTGCTGCATAGGAAATGACATCATCATGACAGCAACTTCCAGGCAACATTCTGGTGTTTGGGCAAAAACTCTATGATAAAACAGTCTTATACCATAGAGGTTTTGCCCAAATACCAGAGTGTCACCCAGAAGTCACTGGTGTGATGACGTCACTTCCTATGCAACTTGGCAATGTGGCCTGGGCCTTCTTTTTTCTACTGGTAAGTCCCCTGACAGCCAGCTGATCTACAGCTGAGGGACAGGGCCTAGCAGCAGGGGACTCCCGCCTCCACTGGGCAGTCTGGCAACCCTAACCAGACTACAGCAAAAACAATCAAGCATTCAGTCAGACTATTCAATGTTTTGAAGTAAGTCCCTCTAATAGGCATCTCTCAATAAACAGTCGTGCAAGGTTGTTTTACCTTGGGAAACTGGTAAGTAATCTTGGGCTCATAGTTCCCCCCAGAGTTCTTTTTAAGTGAGACCACAACTAAATACTCAAAAAACAGGTGTCCTGCAGAAGAAGGAAAGCTGGATCTGTCTCCTGGCCTCCTACCAGCATCAATTTTGCTTTCTGTAGGAGGAATATCCTGGGGTTCATCTGTAATACAAAATCGCAAACAAAAATTAGGCCTTCTTGCAGTACTTGAGGCACAAAGAACCTCACTTCTGAAATCACAACGATCCACTGATGATGTCAATTCAATTCAATTCAAAACCTTTATTGGCATGGATCAGAGTCATAAACAGTCACCCTTCAGTTCATTGATTAAACACATAACTTCCTCATTATAAGGCAGTTACAGAAATTAGCCACCGCTTCAATAACCACTGTATTTTGTGAAGCCAATAAACGGTACAACATTCTGTCATCTGATTGTTTGACATCTTTCTTAAGTATGGCTTCTAGATAGACTGCCCGAATGTCATCATACAAACTACAGTGGAGGAATACGTGTTCGATTGTTTCAATCTCCTCTGAATCACAATCACAAAACCTAACAGAGTAGGGGATTTTCTTAAATCTTCCTGCTAAAACCGCAGAGGGGAGCACGTTAAAGCGGGCCAGCATAAATGCTCTACGCAACTGTGGAGAAGTCAAATCCAATAAGTATTGTGCAGGGGTGTTGATCGGAAAACGTGCCCATCTTAAAGGGGAGCATCTACCAGAAGCCAAGGCTCTAAGCTCTTGCATCTCAATATCAATTAATCTCTGTTTGAGCAGGGCAAAGATGTGTGCTTCAGATAAGGACATCATATCATTCACGCATAACCCTATTGAGACGATTTTCCTTTCTATAGCAGCAAACCACTCAGAGCAATGAGACTCTTCCAACAGATATGTAATAAGGCTATTGGGACAGTTCCTAAAGTGCAAACGTAGCCAAAATCTGAAGGTAATTATCCAAGCCCTTGTTTCCAAGCGTATCATATTGACTTCCAAACAAATAGCGGCGTAGGAAACACACAGGGGCAACCCTAATATTTTCCTCACAAAATTGGATTGGAGTTGTTCTACCATTTTGTTAAAAGCTGTGATCCAAATGGGCACCCCATAAAGAAGCTTCGCTCCAATTTTGTGCTGAAACACTTTTAGGGCCGCAGGAACATACTGGTTACCCTTGGTAAAAAAGAAACGGGTTATTGCTAGCACACAGCTGTTCGCAGATTTAATTACTTCTGATCTGTGGGCTACCCACCTTGCACTATGATGAAAGTTAATTCCCAAATATTTAAAACACTTCACCTGTTCAATGGTGTTACCCTTAACACGCCAGTTGATGGGGTTCCAGGAATCTCCGAACACCATTATTTTAGTTTTGTCAAAATTCACAGATAATCCGTTCAGCTCACAATATTCTATAAAATGTGCCAACAGTCTCTTTATCCCTACTTCAGACCTAGAAAGAACTACAGCATCGTCTGCAAACAATAGCAGGGGCACCGGTCGCGAGCTCATAATTGGGCTGTGACCATCAATCCTCTCTAACCCCGTGGCCAAATCATTTAAGAAAAGATTAAAAAGGAGGGGAGCCAATACACAGCCCTGCTTAACCCCTATTTTGATGGAAATTTTCGGGGTTAAATCACCATCCCTAGAGCCTCTTACTTGGCAAGTGGTATCTGTATATAATTTCTTAATCAACAGGAGCAATCTCATTTCAATTCCCAACAGCCTTAACTTCTTCCATAGAAGCTCCCTTGAGACAGTATCAAAAGCACTCTTCAGATCCAGGAAGGCAGCATACAACTTGGACCCTTTCCCTTTTTTGTATTTATTCACTAAGTGACTTAGCACAATACAGTGATCCAGAGTTGACTTCCCCTGATGATGTGTTTAAGTGAAGCAGTGTGTTAGGTCCTAATTTTTAAAATTATTTGTGTTATTTATAGTCCGCCTTTTTCACTGATATTCAAGGCAGATTACACAGTGAAAATCAGTACAATAAATAGGATGAGGAGACATCTAATAAATAATGTAATAACATTAGGATTGCAGAAATCAGGACCAAGGCATAAGTATTAAACATGACATATTAAACAATGCAAGAAATGGTGTTATGTAAACAGAAATACCATGCAATGAAAGCAAGAGAAAAACAGATAGCAACAGATAATATCTTACAGTCCACAGTGACCAGTCCTATTCTGTATATCAAAATGTCTTCATGAATCATTCTGTTATAATGCAGCCCTATTCCTTTATAAAAATGATCTCCTGATAGGATTGCCAGCTCCAGGTTGGGAAATTCCTGAAGTTCTGCAGTGGAACCTGGGAATGGTGGAGTCTGGGAAAGAGAGAGCCCTCAGGAGAGATATAATGCTATGTAGTTCACCTTCCAAAGTAGTCATTTTCCCCAGCAGATCTCTGTAGCATGGAGATCAGTTGTAATTCCAGGGGATCTCCAGGTTCCACCTGGATGTTGGTATCCCAGCATCCTGAACAGTTCTGTTTTTCATATTTTGCAGAAAGCCAAAAGTGTGGAAGCCTTCTTGACCTCCTAAAGCAAGCCGTTCTATAGGGTGTGGGGGACACTACAGAGAACGTACACGAACAGGCAGTTGTTGATCTTGCCCATTTGCAGGATGGCACCTGTAGAAGTTCCTGTTCGTGGTGGGGCAGAGGAGGAGAGGTAATCCTGCAAACAAGAGGGTCCAGGGCCAGGACGGGCTTTGCATGTGACAGCCAGTACTTTGAATTGAACTTGGTGACTAATGGGCAGCCAGTGGACTGGAGTGACTGCAGAGAGAGTGTAATATGCATGCACTGCCTAATTCCTTAATAATAAACCAAGTGGCAGCATACTGCACCAAGCTGCACTGTGATCCCTCAAAAGCTGCGGCAGCCTGGTACACAAAGTGCCACAGTGCCACAGTGCTAGTAGGTGATATCGAGGAGGGGAAGTCCATTATAATTGCCTCCTCCTTCCTCTTCCACGATCAGATTTTTCTCAATTCTCTCTTCTGGCTGTAGCCTTTGGTTCCCATCCCACGGCATTATGTTCACAGGGCTCTGCTCACACACAGTATCAACTTTTCAGGGGACGCTAGGAGAAGAAGATGGGAAAGATCTGCATCCAAGCCAACCTTCTACTTTGGGCTTGGAAGATCCATCTTAAATGTTCTTACAATGTCAGCCTTCTGGTTCATGAGTCACAATACGTGTAAACATCACATTCAGAAGATGCCTAATGAGGGAACTTTGCAAGTTATTTTGCTGCTGTCAAACTTTCCAGGGTATATTTGAGTTGATAAAGACAGGAATCACTATATCCGATAGCTAAAAACTGGATACTCTGCAGATTTACCAATACCATTTTGGTTTCTGCAAAACCCAGGGGGAACTCCCCCAATTCTCGCCCATTTACCCTAATTAAGCAACAGCTAATACTATTCCAGAAACCTGGTAGCTTTTCCCGTCCAGTACTTAGAGGGTCATCAAGCACCATTAGCACCTATAGTCCACCACAGGTAAACTCATCAAGCTTCTCCCAAATAATTGTTCACCTCCGAAAAACCCATCAGGTTTTTTTGGGGGGACAAACATGTCAGACTGCTCCAGGGAGCATTTTCCACTATAATTGTAGCACTGTGCTCCATAGCAGTGTGTGTGTGTGTGTTCTTGATGTCATACCTCACACCCCCAAATCCTTCTGGGTCCTCTCTTCTATGCCCCATGAAACACCGGTCATTTCGCTTCTGTCTCCATGGACCTTGGTCTTCGAGACTGGTAACTATAGCCTTCTCTGAAATTGCTCTCTCCCCTCTCCTCCCTGATTTCCTGTTAGTTAACTTGTGTGTTTTCCATGTGGTTGTGTGTATCTTGCCCTTTTATTCCTATCTCAATAAAACCCTTTTCCAGTTGAACATCTGATTGATTTATTTTGAGAGTTCTCTAAGGGAAAGATCCCTGTATACATAGGTAGAGAATCCATTACCCCCTCTCACTTTGTCTCCTTTAAAGCTGAGTTCCCCCAATTAAATAGGAGACTGCCTTTTTGGGTAACAGACTCTAAATATCAATTTCTCTGTGTGAGGGTGGATTCTTACAAACATATTCATCACTTCAAGTGGCATCTAAATTCAGTACCAAATAAAATATGGGGGCTGTAAAAGTTCTGAATCTAGATGATTACCCACCTACATCTTTTGACTCAGACCAGATGGCACAAAAACTGCCTTGTCGGGTACTTGTAATTATGTCCTTTAGAACACACCTCCAAGAAGTCTAAAATAGTGTTATGAACTGTGAGCTTGAACTCCCTCATTCAAATCTCAATTCAGCCTTAAAACCACTTGGAGGACAACTCTAAACATAAAAATATGGGAGTACCAGATTTCTCTTACCTTACAGAGAAAATGTAAGGATTTCTGAAAGTATGTTTTCCCCCCCTAAGTACTAAATAAATATTTAATAACATTATAATAATTATTATTACTCCTCCAACAAAGCTTGTCCGTATTCATCACACTTCTTTATCTGCATAGAACAGTTTGATAACTGTTTTTCTGAATTTAACTTGGAGTTACATTTCATTTTTTATCCCCTGAAAATATACTTTTAGGGTGCAAAAGAGAAGCCATTGAGTGTCTGACCTAAAAATATCTCCTGATTGGAAGGATACAAGTCTAGCACAGTAACCAGGGCAGAAGAACAACTCAAAACATCCTCAGAGAACACATAAAGAAGCTGATTAGAAACAGGCAAAGCCAGAACAGTTATTCATGCAGAGATACAGGAGGCAGCCTCTGTGTGGATAGGTACTATGGGCTCATACTAGCAGTTCTCTTAAGACACACACTAGTATCCACTGGAAGGAACACTGCTGAGAATTAGTTTAGAAATATACTGTTGTAGACTGAAACAGCCTGGAGGCAATCTATTCTAATTAAGGAGCTATATCTTATACTACTTAACCACCCGTTATCTCATGACTTCCCAGCTGAAGTGTGCACTGCAAGAAAAGAACAAGGAAGAAAAGTTGCAGCATGCTTGAGATGCCTGCAAGGCAAGGAATAAGATGACCACCTCCCTGGACACAGCTAGCACCACGTAGCAGAGTCAACGGAATGAGAAGTTCTCCAAAGCAACTACCTGAAAATGCTGAACAAACAGAACTAGATATCAGAATCCAATTAAAATCCAGAGACTGACTCACATATGGTTCCCATCTCATTTTTGCTCCTTACAGTCTTAATGGTACTTCTATTTATTTGGGGCATGATCCAACTGAAGCAGGAGCTTAATGTTTAAGTCTGTGACCCCCAACATGGTGGTGCCTAACATTGTATCTCCTGGTATCTGTCTGCTTCTTCTCAAAAGCACCTCTTCGTCAAAGCAAACAGTATTGAGTCCCTGGGATCTTTCACATGCTTCCCACTTGCACTGGCTTTGTCTAATATTACTTGGACAATATTGGGGTACTTTGTATAAGGAGAGTTCCTGGCAGTATAGTAGTACATCTACCCCCAAAAGCATGGGGTGTAAGAGTTAGTGTGGCAGAATGGCAAAGGTGTCAGACTAGAATTTCATGTTCAAATTCCATGAAGCTCACCAAGGGTGACCTTGGGCCTGCCACACATTCTTAAGCTTAACCTACCTCACAGGGTTGTTGTGGAAAAAAAGAACTATATATACTGCCCTGAGTTCCTTGGGGGAAAGACAAGATAAAAAAGCAATAGAGTTCCATGGAATGACACCAGATACCTCTAGAAAAGCCACAAGCAAGGCAAAAGAAGACAGGTCCTCTCCACTACTGCCACCCAGCAAGTGGTATTCAGTGGCATGCTACCTCTGAACCTAGATGTTTCATATAGCTACTGTGGCTAATAGCCATCAATAGATTTATTCACCATGAATTTGTTTGATACCCTTTAAAAGCATCCAAGGTGGGACTCACCATGTGACAGCAGAATCCCTAAATTGTGGATGCTGTGAAGAAACACTTTGCCTGTCTCCAATCAACTGCTGATCGATTTCATTGTGACGTTGGTGTACCAGGAGGGAGACCTGCTTTCCCTATACTATAAATAATTTTATAAACACTTTCAACTGGATTGGCTCACTCCCCTATGCATGTGAGGGCATGCCTGCCACACATCTCTAAATATCTGCTCTGGGGCTAAATGGCTCAACTGGGCATACATACTTATACATCACATGGTCAACTCCTAGATTTTATTACAAAATCATCTGTATGAACATCTGCTCATTAAATCCTGTAAGGCAAGTGCATCCTCATTCCCACCACACACAGAGCAATCAGAAATCTGTCTCTCAGTTGTCATTTTTCTAAACTAAAAAGCCCTAATTTGCTTTGGACTTTCTTAGCAGGAAAGGTTCACTAACCTCTTGATCACTTTTGAGAACCAGTGTGGCATTGGGGTTAGAAAAGAATCCGGGAGACCTAGGTTTGAATCCCCACTCTGCCATGGAAGCTTGCTAGGCCAGTCAAACACTCTCAGTTCAACCTACCACACACAGCTATTCTGAAGATAAAATGGAGAAAGGGAGAATGCTGAAAGCCACTTTGGGTCCTCACTGGAGAGAAAAGTGGGGTATAAATTAAGAAAATAAATGTTAACTCTGTTGGATTTTTGTAGGAGAGGAGAAAACAACCAGAAGTTTAGGAAAATAACTCATAAGTACCTTGCTATCCTCCATAAAAGGGATGTTTCTTTCCTCAGAAATAACCATGCAGTGCAGGAATGTTTTTTTAGGAATGCCCAGCGTTAATACAAGACCCTTGCGTCAAGTAGTCAGATGACCCACACTTTTGTGATAAAAATCTTCGATACTGGCCCTTGAAGCTTTACAGCTTTCTCTGCAGAAGTCTCCTTGCTGCAATGAAAGGTTGTATCACAGCAGCAAAGCTGTCAGGGTTCACTGAGTCCAAGCTCCAGTACAACAGAAAAGTATAACCACAGTTGCGTCAGACAGGTTGGGTGCTGGAATGAAGGATTAACAACACCCAGGAAGTAAATTAGCTTCAACTGCACCCAGAAAGGGAACAGAGCAAACAGCAACAAAGAGTGGCATTTGTTACAACAATTCTGGCAACAATTCTGCAGCGAGGGACGGGGTTCAGATCTAGATTTTGGATGAAGCTGTAGTTTTCTTCACTTGCCTAAAGAAAGTCTATTCAGAGCAGTAAGTCCAAGGAACACATCAAGAGCAAACTGCAGCGGAAGAGGAGATGGAGCAGGAAAGATTCTTTTCCACACTAGAGATCTGGGGTGGGTAGTGTCTTCAAGTTGCTTCCGACTCATGTTGGCCCTAGGAATTAATGCCTGTATTTCCACAGAGTAACCATAGTTGCGTCAGACTCCTACTAGAGATATGTACTTTCTATGATTAACCCTTGAAGCCACTAACAGCTGGTATCAAATTCTTACAACATAACAGTTCCCCTATGAAAATAAAAACATGCCCAGAGTTTAACGTTCACTGGAGCAAAAATGTTCTCTTTTATACAGCATCTAGGGGTGAGTGTGTAGATAAAATAAAAATGCAGGAGAACATCAGACTCTGATCTTCCTCTCATTTCTTTTGATACTTGTGTGGGGGTTTTTCTTTAAATAATCATGATTTATATTCATTTCAGCTTTCAGAAAATAGCTTCCAGGAGCTAAAATTGTGTTTCCCAACATTACAAAAATGGAACTCAGCTTCCTTTGATAACCTTCCTTTTTTTGGGGGGGGGGGAAGTTAAATCAGTTTTTTAAATGTAATTTCTTTAGGGAGTTGTAAAAATTAAATTATCCTTCACTCAGGCCCAGACAAATTATTTGCGTTTTTGAGGGAGAAATTTGTCCTGCAGGGCTTTTTTAGTCAGCCACTTACATGGGCTCAACAATGACGCTCACTGCTTAGAAGCTGTGCAATAAACATTTCCTTAAAATGAGTATCACATTCTCAAAAGTCTTCTTTTAAGACCCGTCTGAACGGCACCTGTAATTAATTGTGTGCTGTCAAGCTGCAACTGACTCAAGGCAATTCCAGAACCATGGTGCTTTCAAGGCAAGAGATCAACAGAGGTGGCTTGGTGTCCCATCACTTTCCTCTGCATAGTAACTCTGGCCTTCCTTTGTGGTCTCCCATCCAAGTGCTGACTGACTTGTTAGCATGGAACGCTGTGGTGAATGAGCTCCCGGTTTATGGATCAGCGATGGTGGTCTTTCTCCCCGGACCGCGGAGGAGCAACTCGCACACCAGCAGTATGGATGGGTGCTACCTCAAGTAGCACTCACACGGAGCCTTTGTGATAGGCTCCAGGCCATAGGGCTTTTGAGGAGCAGCCTCTTCGATGGCTAAATGCCAGAGAATTGAGGTTTCCCTCCGCCCTGACGGTCCTGCTGCTGTGTGGCCCTCGGGCACAAGCCGATTCGACTGGGCGAAGCGCTGGAGATCGAGCAACGAAAGTTACATAAGATTTCAGAGACAGAAAACCGAAGTAAAGGCAGAAGGACTCTGAAAATTGCCTTTTGAAGCAAATAACAAGTAGATGCTCAGAAAGTTCTCTCACAACAACTAACATACTAACATTGAAGCCGAGACAAACAAGAACTCTACAAGTATATTGTTGTACTAACACTTTTATTAATAACACTTAGATTAACACGGATATGATCTCCTCCTCTTGGGTTTTTAGTGTAGTGTGGTTATCTATCCTTAATCCTTAGATGTAATCCCCTTCCCTTATATTTTCTTTGTAGTTTTGTAGTCTTATAAAAAAATAATAAAAAATATCCCTCCGGGGATTTAAAAAAAGAAAGGAAAGCTGTGGTGAAATACAGTTTTCCCTATTAGACAAGGATTTTCTTCCTGATGTTTTAAAATGGACTGAGATTGATTCTTTTGTGTCTTCTTGGACAAAGACAGATGAAAGACTCTTAAGCTTGTGGATTCCCTACCCAAGTTTTCCTTTAGATCTCCCTCTAGTTATGAATAAGATACTTAGTAACCTAGAACCTAGCAGTTCGAAAGGTAACAGCGTTCCGTGCGCCTTGGTGTTTAGTCATGCCGGCCACATGACCACGGAAACGTCTTTGGACAGCGCTGGCTCTTTGGCTTTGAAACGGAGATGAGCACCGCAACCCTAGAGTTGGATTCTACTGGCTTTCGAGCAAGGGAACCTTTACCTTTTAACCTACAACAAGGGACCACTTGGAGTTATGTAGCAATGCCAAGAGGAAAGGCATCCCATCTTTTCCAGCACTTACAGATTATCTGACATTCCTAACTATTCCAACCTTTCGAAGACTTTTCTTCTTGGCCAGACATAATGCCTTACCTCTTAATAAATTATTTGGCAGATTCTCAGATACACTGATTGAACAGAGCATCTGCCCATATGGAAAAGTGATGATGGAAACACTTTCCCGTTTTTTTAAAATTTAGTTGTGAGTTATATTCTTCCGTAAAATCGTCTTTTATTTCTCCACAGTTTCCAGTATGATCACACGATCACCATTTATTATATTTGCTATCTAGCAAGTATAAGGCTGTTACCCGGTCCGTAGCTTATTATTTCACTGCTGTCTTGAAGATTTGTCCAAAGGTATAATTAATTCATGCCTAAATGCTTATTTGCATACAGGCACTCTTTTTGCACTGGAACTGGGACTGTGGCCAACCCTGCTTAGCTTCCAAGCTCTAATAAGACTGGGCTAGGCTGGGCTGTCAAGCTGTTAGTGCACCTTTACTACACATTCATTGTGAATTCAACTCCATGTAACATTGCTCTGTGATGTCCATACCAGTTTGCCAACGTAATCCCCACATTATTTCACTGGTAAATCACCCGAGATTTCAGAGTAGTCAAATAGCTGGGATTGAGTAATAAATTGTTCTACACTGACATAACTCCTTTTCCTTCATACTACCACTGAAAGCCAGCTTCGGTAAAGCCAAACTTTGACAAGGCCTAAGAGGATCTGGGAAGGGATGCCACAGGGCACAACAAATTGATTCCTGGAACACAAATGAACACACTTCCTTCATGTATACTTCAACAAGGAAGTCAGTGAAAGTCATTGGCTCCAGCCAACTACCTACCATCTCGTCACCTTTGCCGATGTTTCCTGTACCATTTCTGTGCCTTGTCAACAAGTTCAAATACTAGTTTAGATACTGGAATCCATACTAAAAGCACAATGCAGTCCTGCAAAGCATGGCTACTTTTCCAGAAAGATTCCTTGAGCTTTTCCCAGACCCTTTAAAGGTTTGACACAAATGGAAGCCTTTAGGTATCTGTCCTTCCATGGAGCCATCACTGCCGGCTTACATGTGGTTTGCTGACTCCTGGCTCACCAAACATTTTAATGCAGTTGCAGCCAATGCTTCAGCCTTGTCTAGTAATGACCTACTCTGTTTCTGGAACAGCAAGGAAGTGGAAATCTGTGCCTTTGGGCCAAAGTGAGAAGAACCAATATGCATGTAGAAACAGATCCATTTTACCTTGAAAAGAGGCCCTTCTAATTCCTGGCAAAGACAGCATGAGGCAGAAAAGAGATATATTAGCTTGCACTGATAGCTACAGTCAGCGGCCTGAGGAGAAAAAGGTGGAGTTTTCAGGCATAAGGTATCCAAGGGAAACCCCCTTCCTTGTTTGCCTTGGGCAGGTGACTCTGTACATAATGAGAGCTTGAGAGTATGAATGCCTATGCCGGATCATGTGTGGGGCCTCCATATCAGTGTGTGGGTGTAGAAGGAACAGCTGTAGAGCAACCTAACTGCCAGTGGAGTTCACTGAGCCCATTTCCAAGCTGACATTTATATTCCTGTGAAAACAAGCCTAGTACTTATCACTTCAAATCTTGGAGCACATATGTAGGTGATACTGAATGGGAAGGCTGAAAAAGAAGCAGGTTGTAAAGGGGTTATTAAAGTCCCCTGCTTCAGGCAAAACCAGACTCACTATTGATCTCCCCAGTGAGTGCACCTGTATGGTACAAGTTGGTCACCTTCACACGTCATATTTTTAGTTATACACAAAATATCGTAGGGACATGCTTAAAATATCATGCATGAAGAGGCCCAATTGCACTCTTAGGGTATAAGTCTTGTTTGTAACAATTGTATGAGACTGTAAAGGGCAACTATTCTCTTCGCAGTGGCCTTTGTCGGTCTGGGAGACAAAAGGAACAAAAAGCCAGTAACTCCAGGCAAAAGAATGGAGCATCCTAAACAGAGTACCAAATTACTCCTTCCTCCTGTCTTAAGAATTCGCTTTGTCTGATTTGTTTTCTTGCCAGGCATAGGGCTAGTTTGGGCTCCAAGATTTTGATCTGGTACAGCAAGATGTCCTGGGTAAAAAGGGGCATTTGCTCACACTCAGCTGTCAGCTAAATTATTGAGGCACTCACCTACAACTATCGAATATGTGAGATTATGCTCCCCAAGTTATTACTACCAACAGAATTTGTCTTTGTTCATGGAATACCTGACAGTGATGTTGTCTAGTACTAAAGTCCCCAACATTTTATTTCATTATAGTGTTACAGTCCAGAACACTATAGACATAGTGTAGACACTATAGACATTCACCCTAGTTACAAGGCTCCCACAGCTATGGGAGCTCTGTACATAGTCTAGATTTTTTTTACTAGACAGGCACTTTGCATGGTGAAGAAGTAAACATGCCACCGTGCTTCCTTCCTTCCCCAGGAAATAATCTCACAGGTAATGCTGCCCAATTATATAGATGCCCAGTCTACCGCCACCCCCCACTACATTTTAAAAAGGGGGCAGATTTCTCTGACCAAGAGCCCAAATGATCAGATCTAGAACACCTGTTTGTCACTTGTGTGGCAGGGGGGAGGGGCCTGCTGGTCTTATATCACACCAAGGCTTTTAACAGCCTGGTGAATGAATGAAGAACCAGCTTGATAATTTGCCCTTTGGCCATGCAAAGGGATTAAACTCCCATTCATCAAGATGTAAAAAGGACACCAAATGTGAAAACATTCAACATGTGCACCAGATTATTTTCTCCTTCTCTTTCACACACAAATACAAAAGTCCTCTGCATGCCAGCGCATGGAGGTGATGGCCTTGTAATTCTATTGGTTTTCTCCTCATTCTGTATTCAGATACTTTATTCTGTATTCAGATACCATCTAAACTATTTATAATTTTTCCACACACCCACCAAGCAGGATCGAAAGCAGTTTACAAGAAGCACAGCATTATCTTACCCAGAATAACTACCCTATTGACTTTAAAGCAGTACTGCCCCACCACATGAGTGTCAAGAAAAAGGGGGGGGGCATCTTAATTTCACATACAAGTTACTGTTGTGTACAGTAATAAAAACCTGAAGCATTATAACCATTTTAAGGGGTATCATCTTAAAATTACAATCAGCTTCCTTTCCAATAAAAGTTGTATGCACTAACCTGAACAGGAATCCCCACTGAATCCAGCAGCATGCATAGAAAGGGAGGAAAAGCCACCTTTTAAAAATCATTTACATATTGAGATATAAATACGTACATGATCACACCACTGTATTCTGCCTTAATCCACAACAAATATCACCTGTTTGAGTACTTACAGGGAGGAACATTAATCTGTATTGGAATGAGATGCATCAGACTGAGAGAATTTTTTTTACTGCCCTGTGAGTAGATCAGGGGAACAACGGGGTAGCTAATCCAGGTAAATGCATCTTGACCATGCTGCACCCTGACGAATGCGCCCTCAATGATCTTCAGTCTGCACCCTTTTTTCCCTTCGCTTTCTAAAACACCGTCCTCCGCGGTTCTCATTCATTCCCATTCCATTGCTCCGGTGGTCATTCCCGAAGTGATCCTTATCACTTCCACCAGAGGAAGGGCACGAGGACGCGGGACTTTCCAAAGTCCGAATTCTGCTGAATTCCCCGGGGAGGACGCGGGGGGAGGGGGGGAGGAGAAGGCGACTGTCCAGCAGCCTGACCGGAATGGGGCTGGCTGGTCTGACCCGAGGCGTGCCTCGCTTCTCCAGAAACTTCCTGGAAATTTCCCAGGAGCTCACACTTGCAGCAGGCGTGAGTCCGATCCCGGGGGGGAGGGGGGGGGAATCCGAAGTTGTAGGGGCAATCCGCAGACCTGTTACAGCCGAAGGGCTGAATGGAGAGGAGGGCAGAGGGAAGAACGGGGCGGACCGGAGAGCCAGGCGCCGGACTGTCTGACGGGTGCGTGTATGGGGGGGGCAGATAGCGGTCAGAGAGTCTGGCAGTGCCCTTCTGCTCCCCTCTCCGGACCGATCTCCGACGTAGGCTGTTTCGGAAAAACCGGGCGATCCCCTCCACCGCCATCAGCACTGCCGCTCAGCTCCCAGCCCCCCAGGCTGCAGCGGGCCCCGGGTTCCTTCTTCCTCCCCCGGCCCGCCGCACTTTCACTTTCCGCGGTGCGGGATTCACACCTGGAGGAGGGGAGAGGGGAGGGCAGGCGCGCGTGCGTCCGTGTTGCTCTGCTCCGCGGGGGTCAGCAGGGAGAGACCTTCACCTGGGACTGGGAGGAGCTCCGTTGCTTCCCGGCGGCGGAGAGGAAGAGAAGAAACGGGAGGGGAGCAGCAGCCCCTGCAGGAGGCCGCGGAAAGAACACCTGGAGGCAGGAGGGCTGCGACGAGGGGGCCCCTCTCTTCAAACCCGCACGCCCAGCGCCACCTCCGGGCTGGGTGAGGCCAACGTGTTTTACTGCCCCACCGACAGTAATGGTTTGTCCCTCCCCTTTTTTAATTGCGTGACGCTTTCCATTTGCAGAATGGTTTTTTTAAGAATAGGAAGGTAGGTTTTTTTTTAACTTGAGGAAAGCTGGCCGTGCCACATACAACAATTGCGCACATTTGTCTGCTGTGTACTCTACCCTTACGGAGAATAAAAGGGTATATATAGGTTTCATGTGACATTTTCCTGTGTTTAAGAACATAAGAAGAGCCTTGCTGGATCAGACCAGTGGTCCATGCAGTCCAAGTATCCTGTCTCACACAATGGCCAGTCAGTCCCTGTGGAGGCAGCCCCCTAGCTAACAACTTTTTCGTAGGGGGGGGGAGTGTTTTTCTCAGGGGCCCTGCCATTATATGTCTCTGTGTGGTACTGCCATACCCATACTTCTAAATAATAACTAAATAATAAATACAAGTGGTTTATTACATATGATAGTCCTCACATATGTATTCTCAACAAGGACTATAAATCCTATGTATTTTAGTATTTTCTATGTATTTTCTTTTTCAGAATAGTATATTAGAATACTGAATGTATGCAATGGATATTAGGATGTCTGTTGACATAACAGCATTTTTTGGAGGTGGATGTAGTGTTATGTGCCCTCCACACCTGACAGGAGAGAATGAAGATCCCCAGTCATTCTTCCATCTGGCTTTAAACAACAGTCCCCAAGCATGTCCCTATAGATTTCACATCACCTTCAATGCACTCCTACCTGGCAAAGTTCTGGCTGCGTCGGGACCCCAGCTGGCTTCATCAGGCAGGCAGCTGCCCCTTCCTCTTGGCTGCGTGGGGGGAGGCCACACACGAGGGAAAGGAAGTGAAGAAGGGGACGGAGGGCCGGTCCAGGACGCCAGCGAGGCATGCGTCTAGGCCGCTGCCACCACAGGGGAAAAGACTCAGAGTCTGAAGAGGATTCCCCACCACTGACCCCACCAGTGCCACCGGCCTCGGAAGGGTGGCAGGGGGGAGAGAAAGACCAGCACCAAGCCTGCCCCACATGACCTGCCCCCTTGGCGGTGAGGAGAGGAGCCCCCCGGCTGGTCTTCAGCGGCAGAGGCCGGGCAGGGGGAGAAAGCAGGGTGCCTCCTCCTCCTCATGGGAGCCCGGCCAGCCGTGGCAGGGAGGCAGGCAGGCAGGCACCTAGGAGGGAGGCGTGGCGGGTGTCCTCACTCAGCAGCCCTCCCCTCTGACCTCCCGGCAGCAGCAAGGACGGACGGGGAGCAGCAGGTGGTGTGGAGTCACCGGCTGCTGGACTGAGGGCAGCGATGGCGGGGAGAGGGGGAGCAGAGGATTGAGGAGGGGTCTGTACAAACCGCAGGGGGTGGACCTCATGGGACCCGCGGTAGCTATGGACCTGTGTGGAAGTCTGGTGGAACGAGCTCCTGGAGGACATCAGGGCCCTGTGGGACCTTTTACAGTTCCTCAGGGCCTGCAAAACAGAGCTCTTCCACCAGGCCTTCGATTAGGAGCCGCTACCAACATCACCTAAACTGGGCTAAGGCCCTCTATGTCAACAGCAACAGCCTGTGAATTCAACAGCAACAACCTCTGATGATGTTTTTGTTACATTGGCTACGCCATGGCCTATAGAGATCAGAATATACTGCCACTAGCACTTTAACTGCACTTACTGTTACTTGTTATTTGTATGTTTATGAGTTTTTATGATGTGTATTGTGTTTAATTAATTTGTTTTTAATGTATTTTAACTTTTAATGGAAGCCACCCTCAGCCTGCCTTGGTGGGGAGGGCGGGATACAAATTGGAATAAATAAATAGAGGCCAAGGCCTTCTGATGTTGCCTTCTGGCCTTGGGATTCAGGAACTTAGCACCTCTGCGTATGGAGGTTTCCTTTTAATCACCATGGCTTGCAGCCACCCAATATTCCATGAATCTGGTTAGTCCCTTTTTAATGTTTCTGAAGACTATAGCAGAGCAAAAATCCACCTGCAGCTTAAAGACTAACAACATTCATCCCAGTGTATTAAGTCTGTTTGTTAATTTTTTCTGCAACAGATTAGAATGGCTGCCATTCTGGAATGATTGCACAGCAAGCTGCCAAATGATGCCAACTTGTTAAAGAAGATGTGTTCAGGACAGCATTGTTCTGCATTTTCTTCCAGAATAGGCTACTACATTGTACCTGCAGTGTAAAGTAAAGTAAAGGTTTCCGTTGCTCAAAAGCCATCTCTGTTTTCAATCCAAAGAGCCAGCTGTGTCTGAAGACTTCTCTGTGGTCATGTGGCCAGCATGACTAAACGCCAAGGTGCACAGAACGCTGTTACCTTCCCACCAATGTGGTACCTATTTATCTACTTGCAATTTCTTGCTTTTGAACTGCTAGGTTGGCAGGAGCTGTGGCTGGAGATGGGAGCTTGCTCTGTCATGCGGTACCAGGGTCTCGAATTGCCGAACTACAGACCTTCCAGTCTGCAGCTCAGTGTCTTAACCTCTGAGCCACCGCGGCCCCTACCCTGCACTGTAGGGGTTGCTGAATGTTTGGAAAGTTCAGGTAGTTCAAAAAGCAGCTGTTGAAGAATGGAGGCCTGCTGAATGGAAGATGTCACTTTGATATTATAGGGACTACATTCCCTTCCTATTTATTTTCAAACCCAAATCAGAGCTGATTTGAATTTTAGGGCACAATACGAAGGCCAGCCTGGAAAGGGTTTATGCAGCTAAGCCCCATGTTGGCATAACTCAAGGATTCTTTGATATATTTACTTATGTACGTACTTCATTAACAGTCTGTTCTTCTCACTTGAAACCCAAGGCAGATTACATGATTTAAGAACAATGCAATCAGATCAGTACAATGCATACAATCAACAATGCAATAAAACAGGATTACAAAATCAGAGAGCAGCACATGAAAAACAGTATGCTACTTAACTATAAGACAGAATCCTCCTCATCATACTCATCACTGTATAGTGTGGGGAGGGGAGATGCCAGCACAATGTCCCAATGATGCTCTGCTCTGTAGACCCGGTACCAGTGTAGCTGCACCAGGAATGGATGGTGTCAGAGGCATGCAGAAAGAAGAGTGGGACAAAGGAGGCATCCTAAGCCACTTCAGCTTAGACTGCAGCACCAGCTTGGGGTGCCCCAATGAGCTGAGGCCTTAGCCTGCCTGCCATTATGCAAGAGAAGGTGAGAGGCCTGGCTGACATCACTGGAAGTGTGTCATAAGGCCACACCCCCCGCCCCCAACGGTCCTGGCCGCCGCCGCTGGCCTTGCAGCTCCACTGCCGAGCCCCATGAGGGGCCCAGCGGTGGACCTGCAAGGCCGGTGGGAGTGCAAGGAAGCCCCGGAAAGGCCCTCCCTGGCCCCAGGCAGGCAGGGGTGGGGAGAGGCAGGGAGGAAGCAACTTACCCTCCCTCTTCTCCTGTCTCCTCCTGGCTGAATGAGGGCCGGAAGCGGGGCGGCCGGAAGCAGGGGGTGGGGCTTCATCATGTGCCCCACCCCCGTACCTCACCCGGGGGAACTGCGATCCCCCGCGATCCCCCCCCGAAATGACCTCTGCTTACATCCATTGTTACCTCCTTGGAAGTGTGCTCCTCCTCCTCATTGGATCTAAGGCAAGCAACAGAAGCTCTCAGGGTGTGTTCAGATGGGAAGCTAATCTCGCCATTGGCCTGGCTTTAATTTGATCCAGATCTTTCTTTATTCAGCGTTGCACGACCAGACAGCTCCCCTTACCGCATGCATAATTCACAGTGGATTGTCTAGATGGCGTCCACCTGAAGGAGCCACATGGTAGGGTTTTTTTAAAAAAATTCTGTTTGCACATGCGGATCTGCACCTCAACATGTACTTGTTTTTCCGCATATGCGTAGAATTTAATGGTTAAAGCACCGCCAGTGTGTCACGGCAGGGCCAGGGAGCGTGGGTTAAACAAGTCAAGTCCAAAGCCAGTCCGAGGTTCAGCCAATAGTTCAAACAGCACAGAGATTTAAACAAGTCCAAAACAGTTCACAAAGCCAGCGTCAAACATACCATACGTCGTAGTCCATAAATCAAGTAAAGCCAGAGTATCGCAGAGCCGAAGTCGTGGTCAAACAATGCCGAGGGTCAGGGAGCCGGAGAAGCAGAGTAACAAACGGTCAAGGTTTCAAAGAGTCCGGAGCAAGATTGCATAGAGCATCTGGTCCTGTCAACTGAAGTTGCCAGTACAAATTGCTTCAAGCAGCAGGTTTGTTGATATAGTGTGCTGGCTCATTAACTTGTTATCTTTGTGAAGCAAGGTCAGGCCGCTGTTAAAACTCAGGGCTGAATGAGCATCTTCCGCGCATGCGTGCAGCCTTGCGTCTCTCATTCAGCTCCTGTCGTTGTTGACTCCTGAGCCGGTTCACAGGTGGGGGGGAGTCAAGTGATGATCTGCTTGAGTCAAGCAGAGCCTGATCCGGCGCAGGTGTCTCCTGGGAGGTTCTATCCTCCTCAAGACTTACAGTGTCTTCTGTTAAAGGAGTCAGTTCTTGGCTGTTAGGCTCTGCCTCTGTGGTCACATCAGGGGCTTGTGGTGCCAAGTCCCCTTGTTCCTGGCTGTCAGATGCTACATCAGGGGCAGGCATGACACAGTGGTACCTGCCTCTAGTTACCTTTTTAATTAACACAGTTCATAAAATTCACGGGCCATTCAGAAACATGAAATTGTCCGGGATGTTTGAGTGGAGCTCTGCAGCTGTCACGTGTTTACTCGCTTATGTGCATATCGCTAAGAATTTTTTTTAATGGCGGCCATTTGGGATGGTCTGGAGGCAGACCATCCCGACGGGAGGATTGCACACTGGAACAATCAGACGGGAAAGTCCGCCATTGGCCTGTCAGCAAGCATTAGCTCCAGACTTTAACTAGTATCTTTAAAGTACGGCTCCCTGGTGGGGCTGAACGGGCTGATCACGGAAGCGGCACGTTTCCCAGATGTCACTGTCTGGTCATCCCCTTTAAATCCGCCAGGCAGAAGTGCCTGGCGCGGATCTAAAGACCCATCTGATTGGGACCATAGAGTGCTTTTGGGGCTTACTTTGCTCCCAGCCAGTGGCAAAGGACGGGAAGAGGCCGGGGGTGTATGTGTGTGTGTAAATCATGAAAATCATCCCTCCAGGACCTGCGCTGGTGCTGACCAGGGGCTGTTCGCTTTAGGCAGCAAAAGAGATTTAGCCAGCTCTTCCTTAGAGCAACATTTGCATGCCATTCCATAGTTGGTGGGTTTAACTGGTGTTGCTGTGGGTTCCAGTGTTCCTTGCAGTAGTTGTTTTTCCCTCCCAAGAGAGCATAGCATATGGAATAGCTATGCCAGCCCCATGCCAGCCCCTGTTAGCCCAGCAAGGCATCAGCATCCAGAGTTTAGGATTGTGCTGCGAATATCCTAAACTGTTGGGGGGGTGACAGTGGGAGATCTGCTTAAATGCTCCCTACTATATGAATCTTCCCACTGAGTCAGGTTGTCATCAGAAGCCTGATACCTGAGGTGCAGTGGGTAGGTGACCTTTTGGGTGGAGACACCTGGGCTCTGGAATTCTTTCCCACAGGAGGCCAGTTTGGCTCCCTTATTAATGAAAATGTTACTTTAATCAATGGGCATATGGAGTTAGTTGTGACTTTCCTTGTGACTTTCATCAGCAGATTTATTGCCATTTTTATTTATTTTTTAAATTTTTATTGAGTTTGTTACAGCATATATACAAAACAAGAACACATCAGTATCGTACAACCTTGTGATAAGTAAGATATTGAACATATAAGATGCATAGAACATCATACAAAAATACCTCTCTATTATATTGCATTAGAGAAGTGGATCATAACACCAAATTTAAATCAACCAACTACCAAACATAGCATACAACCTTTTTAATATGAGGTATTAAGCAAGTTCATAAGAACCAGTTTTTTTAGAAACCACATTGTGAGAAGCCAAATAATACAGGAAACCACTTTACTACAAATTTGGAGTATATATCCATATCCATATTACTTTGAGTTATTTGATCAGTGATTTCCCCCCACTATATAGAGATTCCATATCTTGTTATGCCATACATTTATGGAAGGCCTGCCTTGTCTCTCCATTTAGCAGCTATAGCTGTTTTTGCTGCAATCAATAATGTGGCTATTAATTGTTTATTAGAATTTGGTATATCTATATCTGACCAGTAGTTTAGAAATAAGAGTTCTGGTTCCATAGGTATATTAAAACCAGTCATAATATAAATCCAATTTAAAACCTGTGCATTTATTGCCATTTTTAAAAATTCAGTTATTTTCCTGGTTAGTAGCCACTGTGTGTGTGTGTGTGTGGGGGGTCTGTTCCTGACAAAAAGGTGGGATACAAAGATTTTACACAAATAACATAATTAACCTTTCATCTATGTTTCAGAGAGTAGCCATGGTGGCTGGCAGTAGAAGAGACGGATTCTACTCCAGTAGCACCTTAGAAACCAATAAGATTTTCAGGATATAATTTTTCAAGAGTCAAAGCTGATGAAGGAACTCTTTGACTCTTGAAAGCTTATATCCTGAAAAAATCTTGACTCTAAAGTGCTACTGGACTAGAATCTAGCTCTTCACTTTGTGTACCTGTGTTTCAGTTTTACCTATAACAGTGCTTTCCCAGACATGAGCATACTGCACTGGGGCCATAACTCTAGTAGTGCCATCCTAAACAAGACTGAAACTCCTTTAAGCCCATTGTCTTCAATGGAATGAAAAGAATACAACCCAGTTAAAGATTGCACTGTAAAAAAACATGTATGTTAAGGCATGAGTTCTCCTAATGTGGGACAAAAGAAATAGGTGTTCTTCTTAATATAGATCTTACCTTTGCATTACCCACTGAATGAAGCAAAGAGGCTGGCTACATGAGGGCTATTTTTCTATTATTGAAAGATTAGTCTTTCACGGTTAAAGGAAATGTCTTTGAAATGGGTTCTCCCAAACACAAAATACCATGCTATATTTCTGATAAAATTCCAGCAATGGATAAAATTCCAACAATGGATAAAATTCCACCAATGGACAAAAGCCTACTGTTTACTCAGAAGTAAGTCCCATTCAGCAAAGGTTCTGCTTTTCCCACCAATCCCCTTTAGTCCTTTTGATTTACAGCTTAACCACTTACTTCCTGTTCTCTCCACCAATGGCCAAAGCATTGTGTTTGGCCTGCAAAGTGAAAAAGAGTATGTAATTGATTCCTTTACACTTTGTACACCAAATGCTGCTCATTTTTATTTATTAGTATTAACTTAATTGCATAATAGCACTTAGGGTTGCCAAGTTGATTTTTCCTACAGGCGGGGGAGCCTTGCTGGGCTCCAGGAGCTCTCCCTTGATGCGTGCGCGCCGCCAGCATGTCACCGGAAGTGACGCACGATGTCAAACACGTTGAGGCCGTGGCCCCGATCGTCAGAGGGAAAACCATAGAGTTTTCCCTCCGACAATCGGGGCCACGCCCCCAACGTGATCGATGTGGTTGCGTCACCTCTGGTGACGCAACCACGCTGCGCTTCGGGGGGCAGAGTTCCTCCCGGGGCCCAATTCCGCGGCAGCGGAAATCAGGCCTTTGAAGCGGGGGTTTACCCACCACCCGCCCCCACTTGGCAGCCCTAATAGCACTCTTGAGTATAATTTAATTTATTAAAAGAAAAATGAGAGGCTTTGCCTACAAAGTGTAAAGTGGTAATTAATGACAACCCCTCCCACAAAAGAACAGGCAGTCAACAATTGATTCATGAATTTCAATAGCCAGTCATGAGAAAGAACAGGAAGTAGTTACTTAAACTGGATGCAGAAAGAAAGGAGAACATTTAAAGAATGGTAGTTACAAGCAGGGGACCCACTAGAGTAGCCAGGTCCCCCCACCCCCTGGCCCCCAGTGGGGGATGGGGGTTAGGGTTGCCAGATCCAGGTTGGGAAGCTCCTGGACATTTGGGGATGGTGCCTGGGTGGGACAGAGACCTCAGTGGGGTACAATGCCACAGAGCCCATCCTCCAAAGCATCCATTTTCTGACCTCTGCAATCTGCAAACTGCAAACTGACCTCTGCAATCTGGAGACAACTGTGATTCCAAGGGATCCCCAGGTCCCACCCTGAGGCTGGATCCCTAGGGCCCACAAACATTCGTGGGGGGGAGCATCTCATTTCCTCCTCCCCTACTGTTTCTTTCCCTTCTGTAAAAGACCCCATATTATCTCCCCTTTTCCTGCTTCCTTCTCTCCTTTCTCCCTATAGCCAGTGTACCTTTATCTCCCTCCCCCTTCAGTTTCCCCTCCTTCTCTACCACTGGCAGCCTCTTTCTGGAATATGTCTGGCCCAATTTTACATTGCTGCCCCCTCCCCCTGCCTTTTGCTGACACAATACAAGAACTGATCTTGCAATACCATTGTGGTTGCCTAGCAATGACCACAGAGGGCCTTTGTTTCTTAAAGTCACAGGTGCTGCTTCTATTATTTTGAGGGGTTTAAACACCCCAGGATTTTGTTGTTGAAATATCTCTCTTCTCCCATCTCTGGATTGAAGTATCATCAGAGTTTGTGACATTTAGATATATTGATGAAAAGAAACCTCATTAGTGCTTTGACTTCTGAACTAGACAGTCTCACAGTTTATGTTTCTAAAATTGCCACAAACCAGACCTGGAAAAAGATGTGAGGACAAAATGGATAAACTGGAATGCAGCAGGTTGCCAATGACATCATCTGGATTCTCTCTTGAAACTGAGAGAATGAATGGTAGCAATTCACTACTAAGGGAGTATGGAAGCCCCTTATGTGAAAATACTCCAAATTTCCTTCAAGTTGAACATTCATTTTTAAGGCTGCCTCTGGTTCTAAAAGAATAGACCAATGTTTCTTACTCTGCTACTGTGGGAAAAGGGTCCCCTTTGTGTAGGCCATGCAGCTGAGCAAAATTCAAAGTACTAAAAGAGCTAAAGTTTACACTTTGAAGAGCTGTCCTGAAAGCCCTTTTTGGGGCGATAACAGCCACCCACAGTGTGAAAGAAGAATGGTCCACTCATAGGACATGCCTTGTGTCCCACCGGGCTGGCAGCCAAAGCAGCCGAATATTCAGCAAAATCACTTTCTCTGCTGATACACACAGGAAGGGAGATATTTCTCTAAAACTAAGAGAACAGTGAGTATTTTCTGCAAACACTGTACTCTCCTAGGGAAATTCCTTGTTCTTTTGGGGTACAACAAGATCAGACGTTATCAGTGCAAACCTAAGAATACTCTCCTAAGAGTAAGCCCTGTGGACCAGATTTTCTTATTTATTTATATTGTCACAGAGACTCAAGGTGGATTTCATAGTGTCTGAATTGCAGGTCTGAATTGCAGAAATCTGAAAACAATCAGAAATCTGAAACAGAGCTGAACAAAGCATCAGCATTTAAACATGACACACAGGAGAGAGGCAGTCCTGCAGATGTGATGGACCAAGGCCATGAATGGCTTTGTACCTTGCACTGAGCCTGACACCTGAAGGGCAGCCAATTGAGTGACTGCAGAATGAGAGTAGTATGCATGCTCCACCTGTGTGTGTGTGTTAAATGCAGTCAATTTGGAGCCAACTTATGGTGATCCTGCAGGGTTTTCTAGGCAAGAGACAAACAGTGAGTTGCTATTGCCTTTCTTGGCATAGCAATGCTCGAATTCTGTGGTGGTCTCCCAACCAATACCAATCAGGGCCAGCCCTGCTTAGTTTCCAAGATCTGATTAGGTCGGGCTAGCCTGTGCCATCTAGGTCAATGTTCCACCTAGCTCATGATAATAACTAAGCTGTGGACCCAAAGGTGGCTTACATAACTGTCCTCCATTTTATCCTCACAACAACCCTCTGAGTTATGTTAGGCTGAAAGTGTGTGACTAGCCTAAGGTTACCAAGCAAATTTCATGGCAGAGTGGGGATTTCAACCTGGTTGTCCCAGATCCTAGTCTGACACTCTAAGCACTACACCAGACTGGCTCTCTAAATGCAAATGGATCTCCCAACTAAAGACATTGAGCTGGCGAGCTCACACCTTAGCTGGAATATGACACTTAGAATGCGAGAGAGACTTGGGATGCCAGAGGGGGACTTGATTGTATGTTCCTGGAGACCTCAGGAAGGGAAGATTTGATCCACAGGGGCCTGGGGAGAGAGAAGTAATAAATTCCCTGAATACAAGGGGATTGGGGTCAATGTTGCAGGTCCATTGTGGTTTATTTCATCTGGAGGAAGGAGCTGTGTGACGGACAGTAAATGGTTAATACTGTAACCTGGTCTGAAAACCTTGAGTGACAGGGGATTGAAATGGAATTCTTCAGCTGAGAGAATCAGTTGGAAATGGCAATTGAGAATTGGCAGTTAAGAACTGACAGTTGGCTCGGAGGGAAAGCTAAGGGAATGAGAGGATCAAGAAGGATCCCCATTCAAGCCTGAGGGAAATTGCTCCTAGAAATGGGGGTGATCCCTATCTACTCTAAAGGAAATAGCTTCTAAAAGAAGGGGATAATCCTTAGCCTGTGAATAAGAAAGGAAATTGGAACTTGTTTGAATGTTCCTGCCTTGACCAACTGTAATACAAAGAAACTTATGCTGGTGTATTTAAGCAGAGACTGCCAAGAAATATTCCCAAGTGTAGACCTGTCTGAATAACAGAATCAGTTACTTGTTTGTGACAAATTATCTGGTGTTTATTTTTATACAAAGTTATCTCATTCCTTTTATCTGTTCACCTCCTAAGTCCTACACCTGATTCCAACCTGACCATTTCCCCTCAAATTTAAATAAAACAGTTGGTTTGCTGTGTTTTTTTAACTACCAACAACCTCTCATGAGCCATTATCAACCCAGGATAAAAAAGAAGATTTTAGTCTCTCCCCCCAGTTCCTGGGTCAGCATCTAACAATATACATTCAAATGACTGGGTGGGACAACCAGAGAAAAACAGCCAAAAAAGAAGATAAATGGAAATCCTGTGAGGGAGGGTGAAATTGTAATAAGCTGTTATACCTGAACTCCATCTAGATGGCTGTCCTAGCCACCTGGAGCCAACAAAGGGCTGGCAGTCTGGCCAAAGACTTCAAGGCAATGAGAAGCTTTTGAAATGAACATAAGAGAAACCAATGTTGGATCAGGCCACTGTCCCATCGAGTCCAACACTCTGTCACACAGTGGCCAAAAATATCAGGTGCCATCAGGAGGTCCAGCAGTGGGGCCAGGACACTAGAAGCCCTTCCACTGTTGTCCCCCCCCCAAGCACCAAGAATACAGAGCATCACTTGCTCCAGACTGAGAGTCCCTATCTATACCTTGTGGCTAATAGCCACTGATGGACCTCTGTTTCATATGTTTATCCAATTCCCTCTTGAAGCCATCCATGCTTGTAGCCACCACCGCCTCCTGTGGCAGTGAATTCCATGTGTTAATCACTCTTTGGGTGAAGAAGTACTTCCTTTTATCCATTCTAACCCGACTGCTCAGCAATTTCATTGTTTAAAGAGCCCACCTTAGAATAAGACCAGTTAGGACAGAGAACTGTGTGTTCGTTTTTAACAAATCCTTTTCTATTTTAAATGCTGGTAGTTGCTCTATTTACCACATAGATCTCTATAATTAAAACATGCTATCTAAAAAGGACACTGTGGGAAGGGAAGTGGTTGGTTACGTGATTGATATTCTCCTGGGAGTGTGCAAATGCTGTAAGATTTCCCTGTAGTGACCAGTCATTGGGTATTTATTATTTATTTTATTTTACAAAGTTTATACCCTGCCTTTCTGCCTCATAAGGGTCACCAAGGCAGATAGCAGGAGACATGGGCACTAGATGGAGCCTTTAAATCACTATGCAGGAGCAAAGCTAGGAGTGCTGCCCCTCTCGGTGGGAATTTCAGAAACTGAAGAGTACTGAGCACCAGAGGCCACACAAAAGGAAAGGCTATGTACTGGATTGTGTGCAAACCAAATATTAATATATACAGTGCGGAAAGTACAGTGTGATGACTTTATATACAGTGCAAAATACAGTAAAGTATGACCATTCAAATATAATTTTTTCAACGTATAATACAGTAAATTATAACAAAAGGAAAAGTATAATAATTGACAGTCTGCTGGCTACTTAAAACACCATTTCAATATCTTCTTTGGAATCGTTTCTGTGACAGTACCATTGCAGAATGGCCTTGAACAGTTATAGTAAATTGTCTATAAAGACAAGAGTCAAAACATCTTTAAGTATGATATAACATCAAAGTGGACTTATTAACAGCAGAAAAAATTACACTTACTGGACACAATGGCAACAGCTTTTTGTGTATAGTGATGCTGAAAAAGCAAAATCCTCTGATATTTGGAGTGACTAGAGCAATTGAAGAAGAAATGTATGAAATATGGCCTTCACACCTCTTATTGAATATTGCCCTAATGATTACATTCCTAGAGGTTTGTGCATTAAGAAGCCTGAGGCATGTGTGGCCTCTGGTACTCTGTACTTTGGTTGGTTTCTCACAGAGGTCTCCCCCCCCCCCCATTTTGTTCTTTCTAATTTCCAAAACTGACCAGCTGGTGGCAGTATACCAAAGGAGATGTGTGAAAACCCCCTCCAAGAGTTGGACCTACTCTAGAGAGCAGCATATCACTTGAGATAACTGCTGAGAGCCTACAGGCCTACGGGGGGCCCAAACAGAACAGAGCTCATAGGTCAGTGGGGCTGTTCCATAACATGGGTTGTGGGTATTTTAAATGTATACATAAAGTTGCAGACTTGTGCATAGTGTTGTGGGAGTAAAGCCTCACTGGACTCAGTGCGACCTTCCTCCTGCCTAGGCATGAATTGAGGAAGGTGCATACACCTAGGCTAGGACACCGAAAGAAGCTAAGTGAAGTGAAAGGGGACCCACTTGAAGCTTCTGTTTTTACTGAAACATGGTATACATGTGTTGTGGATAAATAAATAAGAAATATTGGACATGGCCCCAATGAAACCAAAGTTAAGCCATGTAAAGTCTCACTGATGTCAACTGGAGAGTCCTTCACTCTTTTAATGGTTCATCATTTTGGTTGAATGGGTGACAATACACCTTGCTGGCAAGAATGGTGGTGGTGGTGGTGGTGGTGGTGCTGCTGCTGCTGCTGCTGCTCAAGAACATTCAGGGAGAGTTGTTCCTTCAGGTATGTGGGCCCCAGGTCATGAAGGGCATTAAAGGTGATCACCAACACCTTGAACTAATCTGCAGGCACTGAAGGAACCTCAGAATATGAGTAACATGTACCTGCTAGTTACCCCCCAATAACCAGTGGAAGCAATGGAAAACCATCTGTTAGTCTCTTGCCTTGAAAATGAGTGATTCAGCATGCCTGGACATTGGGGGGTGCTACATCACTGTAGGGGGCCACAGTAGCTCAGAGGTTAAGACACTGAGCTGCATACTGGAAGGTCTGTAGTTCGGCAGTTTGAGACCCAAGTGCTGCATGACGGAATGAGCTACCATCTGTGGCCCCAGCTCCTGCCAACCTAGCAGTTCGAAAGCAAGAAATTGCACGTAGATAAATAGGTACCACTTCGTTGGGAAGGTAACAGCATTCTGTGTGCCTCGGCGTTTAGTCATGCCAGCCACATGACCACGGAAACGACTTTGGACAGCGCTGGCTCTTTGGCTTGGAAACGGAGATGAGCACCGCCCCCAAGGGTCGGATTTGACTAGCTTTCAAGCAAGGGAAACCTTTACCTTTACCTGTATAGGTGTTATCGCCTTGAATGGGATGCTACTCTTTGTCTTAACCTGGGAGCTGCCCTCTGACTCCTTCTCTCTCTCTCTTACTTTTTCTTCTCTCTCTTCACATGGCCTTCCATGGAGATGTAAGTCTCTCCTGTAGAGACAATGCCCTCATACTCCCACACACACAATGCCGAACAAGCTGGCCGTTTGTGACAGGGAAAATACTCTTTCAATTAGGCTTCTTTCTCTTCTTTTGACTGCAACCTGAACGTGAATTGGGTCTACGTGAATAAATGTACATTTACCTTTTTTTGAAAAATACTTCTTGGGAGATTTATTTCCTGCACTCAGTATCACGCTTCTATGACTGGGCAAAACTCTGCTGTATGAACCAAACTTCCCAACTGAAAACCCTGTGGGGTTGCCTTGAGTCAGCTGTGATTTGGCGGCACTTCACATACACACACAGGCACATACAATACACAGATTTTTATAATAATATAGGTTGAAAATATCATCATGACTGTTATTGCCACCTTAGGGATTAGTATGAGATCTACTGTTGCAGCACTTTATTAGATCACTGTTCTAGCACTTTATGATAATGTGATAATTGGACTGTTTATAATTGTTTTATGACTAGTTTTAATTGTATTTATATGTTGAATTTTTATGTAAGCCACCTTGAGCCTGCTTCGCCGGGGAGGGCAGGGTATAAATTGAATAAATAAATAAATATTCAATTGCTGATTTTTTTGAAAACTGCAAAGCCCGGGCAGCACAAAGGGGGTAGTTATGGCCACTGCTGCAGTGTGGCTGCAAGTCTCTGTGGTGAGCACATGTAAAATGTAACAGATTCATGCAATACATAGCATGGGAAGTGGTTCCCACATTGCTAGTGAGAAGCATGGTAGGGCTGGATGACCAGTTTTCCAAGTAGTTACAAGCACTAGTGGGAAATGATTGTCTGTAGTCGCCCAAAGAGTTGCAGTCTGAGATATTAAAATACAGTCCAATCTATAAAGAATTTATTTAGAAGGCTCCATTAAATGCAGAAAGGAAAATTCAACATTATTGGTATCCCTAATGCAGCGTTCTGTGCGCCTTGGTGTTTAGTCATGCCGGCCACATGACCACGGAAACGTCTTTGGACAGCGCTGGCTCTTCGGCTTTGAAACGGAGATGAGCACTGCAACCCTAGAGTCGTATTCGACTGGCTTTCGAGCAAGGGAACCTTTACCTTTAATGCAGTCATGCATTGTATTTTCTCACCACGAGATGGCAGCACTCTTACAGTGCAATCCTATGACGCTTTACATTATTCTAAACATGTTGGTTTGACTGTTAGTGGGTTAGTTGACAGCTTTGCCTTAAGGATAATTAAGATGGTATATAATTAAGATGGTGACAGGATGCAACCAGTTGGTGACTACTGAGAAGGGTAAAAGTGTCATTTGTATTGTATGTACTTCTGTGTAGCAGTCTATGTGCTAGGGGGGCATTATCAAGCCTCCCCATTTGCTGATGAGTGTGTGGGGGGGGGAGCAGGGAGAGCTTGAGTATGATGAAACCTGATTAAGTATTCTGGATTCTGGAAACAGTATAAAGCAGGTTTGGTTTGGGAAACTAACACTGTGCGGAGGGGACAATGTACAAAGGCTGCAGTTGGGACAGGGGACAAAGTTTTTTTCTGGAGACAGCCAAGATTTTATTCCACCATAATCTTTCATGGACTAGAGCTCATTTCTACTAAGTGGAACCTATATTTTAATTTCCTAAACAGGTTTTTCTGGATGACACATGGTACCAATATCTAATTTCTAGGTGTCTCTGTGGTCAGCTGGTGGGTAAATGTCAGGTACCTACTCACTCATTAACTATCCATAATCAAATTAGCTATTGTGCCTTCTAATTAGTTGTAGCTGGAGAGCAAGTTGTGAGTGGCTGCGACATGTGCCTCACTGGTGGGAGTCAGTTAATAGCAGATCTGTAGGTAAGATTGCCAGCTCCAGGTTGGGAAATTCCTGGAGATTGTGGGGGGGGGGCACTGGGGATGGTGGAGTTCGGTGGAGGGGAGGCACCTCAGCAGGATATAATGCCATAGAGTTCTCCCCCCCCCCCAAAGCAGCCATTTCCTCCAGGGGAACTGATCTCCATACTCTGGAGTTGTATGTCTGAGAAATCTCCAGGTCCCACCCAGAGGTTGACAACCCTCTGCCATTTTCTCAATGGCTTTCTGAAACTCCCATTAATATAATTCTCTTTGAGTGAGAGGTGTCAAGGGGCATATAACAAACCATATTTGCCGGCAAGTGATTTACTAAAGTTCCCGGTGGGGTGGAGGGAGGGGTAGGAGGCGGCCTGTTCCTTCTGCCTCAGTTTGCCAAGAAATAATTGCTAAGGTTGAAAGCCTCCTTGGCCAATCAGTTTGGAACTCTAGTCTGAGCCACTTAATAAGTTTTGATAATCCCTAAGTATTTGTTGGCATTTGAAGCAGTAATTTACTGTGCCCCTCACCACATGGAGTACTTTCCGAAAGGCCATGCTAAGTTTACTCTGGAGCCGATGAGATCAGGTATCGTGATGCTGCTTTCTCCTCGCACACTCCGGCTGTGCACTGTTTGGGGCAGCATTATCAATGGCACGTTATCCTGCAAACTAAGCCGCCTACAAATCTTAGTTCTGCAGGAGAAAATGATGCTTTGAAATCCCCTTTAGGGTGGGATGAGATGGACTGGGGAGCTCTAGTGTAAAACCAGTTCCTCCTCGCTCTCCCCATTGATGAGTCGGAGGCTGCATGAGGTGCAACACCAAAAAAACGATTAAACCAAGGATAGCAATTTACAAGAGTTGCAGAGATAACCATAAAGGAAGTACATGGTCCCCCCCCCAGTGAGGTGGGAGGGATTGTGACTCAGTGGCAGAGCATCTGCTTTGCTTGCAGAAGGTCCCAGGTTCTATCCCTGGCATCTCCAGTTAGAAGGATCACATAGTGTTGTTGTTGTTGTTCAGTAGCACAGTTGAGTCCAACTCTTTGTGACCCCATGGACCACATAATGCCAGGCCCTCCTGCGTTTGCTTAATTTCATGTTTGTTGCATCGATAACACTCTTACAATCTCATCCTTTGCCATCCACTTCTTTTACTTTCAACCTTTCCCAGCATCAGGGTCTTCTTCAGTGAGTGCTCCCTTCTCATTTGGTGGCCAAAGTATTTGAGCTTCAGCTTCAGTATCTGGCCTTCCAGGGAACAGTCAGGGTTGATTTCTTCTAGGATTGACTGATTTGATCTCCTTGCAGTCCAAGGGACTCTCAAGAGTCTTCTCCAGCACCATAGTTCAAAAGAATCTATTCTTCGGCGCTCGGCCTTCCTTATAGTCCAACTCTCGCAGCCATACATTACTACTGGGAATACCATTGCTTTGACCATACAGACTTTTGTTGGCAGGATGATGTCTCTACTTTTTATTATGCTGTCTAGGTTTGCCATAGCTTTCCTCCCAAAGGAGTAGGTGTCTTTTAATTTCATGGCTGCAGTCACTGTCTGCAATAATTTTGGATCCCAGGAACATGAATTCTGCCACTGCTTCCATGACTTCCCCTTCTATTTGCCAAGGAGTGATGGGTCCGGATGCCATGATCATATAGTAGGTGAAGTGAAAGAAGTGAGTCCCTGAAGACCCACTGCCAGTCACGGACCTTGATAGACCAGTGATCTGACTCAGTGTGAAGCAGCTTCATGTATTCAGTTATGTTTATAATTAGGGTTGTGACTGCTGGTCTCCTATGCCCTTAATAACTACCCGACCGACAAGCAGAAATCCTGCAAGATAATTTTTTCTCACATAAGAACCAAAGAAGAGCCCTGCTGGATCAGACCAGTATTCTATCAAATCTATTCTGATCAGACCAGTATTCTATCAAATCCTGTTTCACTCAGCAGGTAATCAGTTACCCTGGATGGCCAACAAGCATGACATAGAGGCTATGGCCTTCTCTCCATGTTGAACCCTAGCCTTGATTTCAGAGGTTTAATGCCTCTGAGTGTGGAGGTTCCCTTTAATCACCATAGCTATGATCCATTAATGAGCCTAAGCTCCATGAATTTAGTTCCCTTTTAATGACATGTATTGTTGTGGCCATTAGTACATTCACTGACAGTGATTTCCACAATTTAATTACTCATTGAATAAAGAAGTGTTTCATTTACTCTGTCCTGAACCTATTGCCTACCAATTTAATTGGGTACCTCCCAAGTGCTAGTATTACAGGAGATGGAGAAGAAGTTCTCTATCCACTTTCACAACTCCATGCATAATTTTATAAATCTCTATCACGTCTTTTTTCCAGGCTGAAAAGTCCCAGACTCTTTAGCTTTTTGTTATAAGAAAGGTGCTTCAGTCCTTTAATCATCTTGTTTGCTCCCTCCTATGCTTTTTCCAGCTCTGCAATATCTTTTTAGAGATAAGGTGAACAGAACTACATACAGTACTCCAAATGAGGCCTCACCAGTGTCATGTAGTGGTTAGAATGTCAGACTAGGATCTGGGAGACCCAGGTTTGCCCATGGAAAGCCTGCTAGGTGACCTTGGGCCAATCACACTCTGAGCCTAACCTACCTCACAGGGTTGTTCTGAAGATAAAATAGAGGAGAGGAGAACACTGTAAGCTGCTTTGGTTCCCCTGGTGGGGAGAAAGGCAAGCTGTAAATGAAGTGCAACGGTATACAAGGGCATTACAATACTGACTGTTTTATTTTCAGTTCCTTTCTGAATACAACCTAGCATGGAGTTTGCCGTTTTCACTTCCGCTGCACACTGAGTTGACATATTCATTGAGTAATCCACAATGACCCCAAGGTCTCTTTGCCTCTCAGTTTCAGCCAGTTCAGACCCCACCAACATATATTTATAGTTAGGATCTTTAATTCCAGTGTGCTTCTCCTTAGACTTGACTACACTGCAACACTTTATTTACCACATTGTTGCCCACTCAGCCCATTGGAACTCTTCACAGTTGGCCTAGGTTTTCATCATCCTGAATATTTTGGTATGAGCTGCAGACTTGGCCACTACATTGCTCACTCCCAATTCCAAAGCATTTATTAAGTGTTGGGTGTTAAAAGTCAAAACACTTCAGTATTGACAGGGTTAATGAAGTTTGTTAAGTCACATGTTTGTTTGTAACCAATCTGTTTAGACAATAGAGTGCTCGGGAACTTTGGAGCTAATTTGCTAGTCTGATTGGAAACCAAGGTGTCAAGTATTTAGCATATTGGTTTCTCCTCCCGTTCTTTGTTCTGACTAGAGAAGGAGACGCCATTCGGCTCTTCCCGTTTTTACCTTTTAGCTGCAAGGATGTAGGCATATTAGCTCTTTGTTATTTTCATATCCTGTGTACCTTTTTCCCATGTTAGGTTTATAGTAAACTTTTATATTTTAGACACACCATGGACTCAGTCTCTTAATACTCTGCTGACTTACTCAAAAAGAATCCCAACTAGGGCTGCCAAGTCCCCCCGGGGGGCGGATTTCCCCCCGCTTTGGAGGCCCGATTTCCGCCGCCGCGGAATTGGGCCCCAGGGGAAACCCCACCCCGGCGTGCACATCACCCGGAGGTGACGTGATGACGCCGGGCACGCTGGAGCGGGGCCACAGCCATCTGAGGGAAAAACTCTATGTTTCCCCCTCAGATGGCTGTGGCCCCGCCCCCAGCATGCCCGGCGTCATTACGTCACCTCCGGGTGACGTGCATATGGTGCGCACGTGCTACGTGCGCGCGCGCACGCAAGAGACGCCGTCCGGGAGCCCCCCGCCGCGGGGCGAAAATGACTTGGCAACCCTAATCCCAACATTAAGAAATAAAATAGCAGCAGCCCTCGTACTGATCCTTGTGGGACCTCACTGCTCATTCCCCTCCATTGTGAGAACTGTCCATTTATTCCTGCTCTCTGCTTCCTGTCATCTCAACAAATTTTAATCCATAAAAGGACATGCCCTCTTATCCCATGATAAGCTGACCATTATATTAGTGTGCATAGAAAGCTGGAAATCCTGATAGTTCATAGTTTTAAACACTTTATTAAAATGGGGGGGGGGATAAAATATCAGTGACATAGGGAGAGTCTGCCGATGCGAATACTATGCCATTTTAATGCAAATAATTTTAGAGGTCCTCGATTGGAACTCCCAGGTTGTATCCACGTATCACTAGGTGCTGTGGTAACATTGCACTACAGCAATAATTTATGTGGATTCTTTTATCCACACATGGATGAAGTCCAGTCACAAATTATTACTGTATTGAAGCAACAGCACAATAACCAACAATGTGTTAATGCAACCCTCATGCATTATTTGCTGTGCAGTCTTATGCAAATGTATACCCTCCTATGAAATCCTAAGCAGAGTTACACCTTTCTAAGCCCATTGACTCTGCTTAGGATGTCATTGTCAGTCCTAAAATGTGTGTGTTGGGGGGAAGTCTGGGTCAGGAGGACCATGGGTCTGAGGAGAGTTTTTACCTTGTTCTTGCATGGTAGTTTCCAGACTGACCTTCTGGTCTTGGTAGAGAAAAAGGGCAGACATTTGCCATGATGATCCACAATGATAGTTGACTCTACATGCAAAGTGCTTCTAAATACTATAGGCCAGAAAGATCACTCACCAAGGAGAGTTTCTTGTGGCAACTTAAAGATGAACAAATTTATTATGGGATAAGCTGTCAACCGAGCCCATCCTATCTCATTACAGTTACGCCAACAATATCACGGTGTCTTGTAAATCTGAGTTTAATTTGGTGTTAGATACCATCTCTATGTCAGTTTTTAAATCTTGCTCGTGATGCATTTCAAAGGAGGCTTATTGCCCCACAGATACCCACAGGTCTAACTGTCTTTTTAATTTGATTGCCAAAAGATACACAGACCATCTGCATTGCCATATGCATGTTTCAACAGATGGATGTAAATCTTGAAAATCATATTTTTGGATTGGAATGAACTTTCAATTTCCAGTTTTTCAAAATCCGTTAAAGTGCAGAAAAGTTCCTTCAAAATACTGGGATTTGTAGTAAGACCTGAATTTAATGAATCTGAAACCAATTGATTGACGTGTTTGGGAGTTTGGATACTATCTTCACAGGAGAAATGGTGGTCTCCAGTTAGTACACTAGGATTCTATATAGGCCAAAGTCTATTTCTATACTGAATCCTGATACTTAAAATGAAAACATTTTTTTTTTGGCATTGTAAAATAAGGGTGAGGGGAGAGATGGGAAGAAAGACAGGAAAGATTCTCATCAGTCTCTGTTTTCCCATATATACTAGACTTGTTTGTCTGTAAAGGTTAGTTTGCCCTAGCTACTTTGTCTTTTCTTGTATCTGCAAAACACACACTCCACATATCAATAACTGGTACACTCTGTGAGAAAACAGGTGGAGAACATGCAATATATACCCAGCAGAACTAATGTAAACTGAAATAGTGATCCTTTCCTCATTTGCCCACCACTCCAGATTTCCTCATTGTTTGAGTTGAGGCAATTTAAGTCTGCGGCAAAACAGCATCCAAAAAAACTAAGGCATCAGGAGGCTGAAACCGGGCAGACCACCAAAGGAACTTAACATACTGCAGAACGGGGGGGGGGAGGGGGGAACCCGGAATAAAAAGAAGGTTGGATTCAGTTTTAGTGCAGAACTGAGGGGGAAAATGGATTTAAAAGAAAGTTGAATTCAATTTTATTGCAGAATTGCTTGGAGGACACGACAGTGAACATGGATTAAAAAAAGAGTGCGGAAAGGGCCAGTGACTCCCATGAAAATATCAACTGAAAAGTTTGGACTTAAGTTTCCACATGAGACACATGGTGTGACTGCAAAGGAAACTGGCCTTTTGTAGGGTACTTCAGGGCCTCACTGGCTGTGAAAACTAAAATAAATCTCATTTATTTGTTTGTTTAGAATTTTTAATACTTCCTCTCCTATCACATGTGCCCCCATCTCATCTCTTGCCACCAGATCTCTCAAGGTTTTCAGCACTTTTAAAAAATGAACCAGCCACTTAAATTATATGATACTTCTCCCCCAGGATCCCAGAGATTTACAGTCCAGGTAATACTGCAGGTA